>NC_057800.1:93604861-93781189 GCF_018294505.1 Triticum aestivum
ACTCTTATAAAAAACAGAGTTGGTGATGATGGTGTTCTTGCCATCCTGCAATATAGGCCATCCAATTTATATCCGACGGACAGGGAGGAAACTATGGCAATTTTGCAAAAAGATACCCACACCCCTCTCCGCATTTGCAAATAAGGCATTCCCTCGTTCATCATTTTCTCCCACATGATAAACTTCTCATAAAAATGCATCGTGATGTTCCATGCAACGCATGGGCATCTTGCTAGTAGGGAGAAGAAGTTTGTGTGACACATATCTAGCTATATTAAGGGATAGGTAGATAGCATATGTGTGAGAGACATTAGTGGCTATGGGTGGGCAGAATTAAAGGGGTGGGCGTGTTAGACATAGAGAGCGTGTGTGTTTCTGTGTGAGAGACTTGTAGGACGGGGTAGAAAGACGAATTTAACCCTGACGGAGGGAGAGAAATACACGAAGTGCGCGTGTGTGATTCCAATGCCCACAGGGAAATGAGATATGTATGCGTGTGAGAGAGATTTCACAATTCATTCACGTATCACTATCTAGCGATCGTGGACGTGCATCGCTTGAACATAAGTCAATATCTACTTCATATCGTGGCCAAAGGTACAATATCGATTCAACGCTATAAAGATTGGACACTCACATATCACATTTTTTCTATTTAAATAAGCCTTTTTAGTTGTGCATGCCAAAGTTACAGTGATGTTTCTTCAAACAACCAATGTAGCTATCATGAACATGCACCATTGTTACTCTTGCATTCAAATTCATTAGTCTTGGATGATTTAAGTTTCTATTTTGAAGTAATATATGTAATATTCATATATCAATTCAACGGGTATGCAATTTATGAAATGGAGGCTATGTAATCATATGAGGTAACACTTTTAAGTAGCTGACTACAATATCCATTTCTTTTTGTGCGCCTCTACACTAACACGTCAATGCATTATGTTTAAAGTAAATAACCAATGGAACTAAATTATCTATTTACACGAGAAATACATAGGCTGAGCATTTGATCCCTTTCTTGTGAACGCGCCACTACACCCGTACGATTGGCCGCGCCTGTGTGAACGTCCAAGTTATCGGCACATCATCCCGAGTTATTGTCTTTTTTCTGGGGTGGACTTCACACCAGTTATTAATTGCTGACGCGTGCCCCGTGTACACGGTCTAGCATGACCTTCCCGCTAGCACGGTCCAAAATTAGTTGAAACTAGATACGAACGATCCCGCGGGCGTCAAAATCTCCTGCCTCCTTCTAAAATTTCTGCCACCTTAGTCTTTAGCATGCGAAATCCCCCTTTTGTCCTTGGTGCACGGAGACCAACAGTTACAATACCGCCCTCATCTACATGATAGGTCGGGGCTGCTTTGGTAACTTCCGGTTCCCCCACTACACGGCACCCCCATTTCTTCTCCCCCTCCCGCAAAAACGACTAACTCCACAGCACCAGAGCATCTTACAGCACGTCATCCGTTCTTCATCGCCCTTTCTCCCCTCCCCTCTCGAAACCCTAGACTGCTCATCCACTGGCGTACCATAGCCCATTCACTGCCAGCGGCGTCCACCTCGCTGGATATGCTTCTACGGCCGCATCTACCCCTCCCACCTCCCCTAGAAACAAGTAGACTACTCATCCACCACTGTATCACAGCCCATTCAGTGCCGGCCTTGTCCATGGCGCCGGATCTGCTTCGTCGATACTCTCGTCAACCGCCGCGCATCTGCAGCGGCTCATTCGTACTCCCCACCGGAGGCGCTTCGTCCACACCCCCCGGAGCCGCCCCACCAACACCCCTGTCGACGGCCTCTGATCCTCTTCGCCGACACCTTCCTCAACCCTACCGGAGTAGCTTCGCCTATATCATTCTCAACCCTACCGGGGCCGCTTTGCCAACTCACAAGTCCACGGCCTCAGATCCGCTTCCTCGCACCCTCATCCAACCTACTGGAGCAGCTTCTGACGCCCCATCCACGGCCGCAGATCCGTATCGTTGACACCACCCTTAACCCAACCACCGGAGCAGCTTCTGACGCCCCGTCCACGGCCGCAGATCCGCATCGTCAACACCATCCTTAACCCAACCATCGGAGCAGCTTCACCTACGCCCTCGTCCACGGCCATAGATCTGCTTCGCCCGGAATGTAGTCCACCCTACCGGAGCCGCTCCACAAACACCCTACTCGACGGTTCTAGATCTCCTTACCGAACCCCGACAGCCAGCGCAGCATCATCACCCTCGATGTTTCTAACCTGATTCCCATAGTCTGGAGAGATGCCAAGCACCCGCCACGGCCTAGGTACTTGTCACATTTAAACCCGTCTACCATCACCTGCCCGATGTACTTGAAATATACTAACTGGTCGTTGTTACATGTTATGCAGCTGGCAAAAACTTCAAGGACGATGTTTCTTATGGATCTAATAGCTTGGCCAACCAAGATCCTGGACTAAGGCATTGCTATGATCTTGTAAGCGCGTCTCTCTCTCTCTCTCTCTCTCTCTCTCTTGTATTGTTCGATAACCCACAAGTATAGGGGATCGCAATAGCTTTCGAGGGTAGAGTATTCAACCCAAATTTATTGATTCGACACAAGGGGAGCAAAAGAATATTCTCAAGTATTAGCAGCTGAGTTGTCAATTCAACCACACCTAGAAACTTAGTATCTTCAGCAAAGTGTTTAGTAGCAAAGTAATATGATAGTGATGGTAGGTAGCAACAACAAAAGTAAAGACAGTAAAAGTAATGTTTTTGGTATTTTGTAGTGATTGTAACAGTAGTAGCGGGAAAGTAAATAAGCGAGAACCAATATATGGAAAACTCGTAGGCACCGGATCAGTGATGGATAATTATGCCGGATGCGATTCATCTTGTAACAGTCATAACATAGGGTGACACAGAACTAGCTCCAATTCGTCAATGTAATGTTGGCATGTATTCCGTATATAGTCATACGTGCTTATGGAAAAGAACTTGCATGACATCTTTTGTCCTACCCTCCCGTGGCAGCGGGGTCCTATTGGAAACTAAGGGATATTAAGGCCTCCTTTTAATAGAGAACCGGAACAAAGCATTAGCACATAGTGAATACATGAACTCCTCAAACTATGGTCATCACCGGGAGTGGTCCCGATTATTGTCATTTTGGGGTTGCCGGATCATAACACATAGTAGGTGACTATAGACTTGCAAGATAGGATCAAGAACTCACATATATTCATGAAAACATAATAGGTTCAGATATAAAATCATGGCACTCGGGCCCTAGTGACAAGCATTAAGCATAGCAAACTCATAGCAACATTAATCTCAGAACATAATGGATACTAGGAATCAAACCCTAACAAAACTAACTCGATTACATGATAAATCTAATCCAACCCATCACCGTCCAGCAAGCCTACGATGGAATTACTCACGCATGGTGGTGAGCATCATGAAATTGGTGATGGAGGATGGTTGATGATGACAACGGCGACGAATCCCCCTCTCCAGAGCCCCGAACGGACTCCTAATCAGCCCTCCCGAGAGGTTTTAGGGCTTGGCGGCGGCTCCGTATCATAAAACGCGATGGTTTCTTCTTTTTGATTTTTTTCTCTCCGAAAGCAAATATATAGAGTTGGAGTTGGCGTCAGAGGGTTTCCAGGGGACCCACGAGGTAGGGGGCGCACCCTAGGGGGGCGCCCCCCACCCTCGTGAGAAGGGTGTGGGCCCCCTGGTCTTCATCTTTGGCGAGGATTTTTTATTATTTTTCTCAGATGTTCCGTGGAGTTTCAGGTCATTCTGAGAATATTTGTTTTCTACACATAAAACAACACCATGGCAATTCTGCTGAAAACAGCGTCCGTCCGGGTTAGTTCCATTCAAATCATACAAGTTAGATTCCAAAACAAGGGAAAAAGTGTTTGGAAAAGTAGATACGACAGAGACGTATCAACTCCCCCAAGCTTAAACCCTTGCTTGTCCTCAAGCAATTCAGTTGACAAACTGAAAGAAAGAAAGAAAAACTTTTACAAACTCTATTTGCTCTTGTTGTTGTAACTATGTCAAGCCAACATTCAAGTTTTCAGCATAGATCATAACTAACCACATTTGCAATAATTCTCAAGTCTCACAATTACTCGTATCAATAGCATAATCAGCTAGCAAGTCATAATAATAAATCTCGGATGACAACACTTTCTCAAAACAATCATAATATGATATAACAAGATGGTATCTCGCTAGCCCTTTCTGAGACCGCAAAACATAAATGCAGAGCACCTTTAAAGATCAAGGACTGACTAGACATTGTAATTCATGGTAAAAGAGATCCAATCATAGTCATAAAAATAACCCAATATAAATTAACACTGATGAATGCAAAGGACGGCTGCGCTCTCCAGCTAGTGCTTTTTAATAAGAGGGTGATGACTCAACATAAAAGTAAATGGATAGGCCCTTCGCAGAGGGAAGCGGGGATTTGTAGAGGTGCTAGAGCTCAGTTTTGAAATAGAGATAAATTGTATTTTGAGCGGTATACTTTGATTGTCAATGTAATAACTAAGAGATGGCGATATCTTCCATGCTAAACACATTATAGGCGGTTCCCAAACAGAATGGTAAAGTTTATACTCCCCCTCCACCAACAAACATCAATCCGTGGCTGCTCGAAACAACGAGTGCCTCCAACATACATCAGGTCCCAGGGGGAGTTTTGTTTGCAATTAATTTTGATTTAGTTTGCATAAAGCATGGGACTGGGCATCCCGGTGACCAGCCATTTTCTCGTGAGTGAGGAGCGGAGTCCACTCCTCTTGAGAATAACCCGCCTAACACGGAAGATAAGGACAACCTTTGTTGATACATGAGCTATTCGAGCATACAAAACATAATGTTTGTTGGAAGGTTTAGAGTTTGGCACATACAAATTTACTTGGAACGGCAGGTAGATACCGCATATAGGAAGGTATAGTGGACTCATCTGGAATAACTTTGGGGTTTAAGGGATTGGATGCACAAGCAGTATTCCCGCTTAGTACAGGTGAAGGCTAGCAAAAGACTAGGAAGCGACAAACTAGAGAGCGACAACAACCATGTAGATGCATTAAAATTAATAAACATTGGACGCAAGCATGAGTAGGATATAATCCACCATGAACATAAATATCGTGAAGGCTATGTTGATTTTGTTTCAACTACATGCGTGAACATGTGCCAAGTCAAGTCACTTAAATCATTCAAAAGAGGATACCACCCCATCATACCACATCATAATCATCTCAATAGCGTGTTGGCATACAAGGTAAATCATTATAACTCATAGCTAATCAAGCATGGCACAAGCAACTATGATCTCTAATTGTCATTGCAAACATGTTTACTCATAATAAGCTGAACCAAGAATGAGGGACTCATCATATTTACAAAAACAAAAGAGGTCGAGTTCATACCAGCTTTTCTCATCTCAGTCAGTCCATCATATATCATCATAATTGTCTTTCACTTGCACGACCGAACGGTGTGAATAATAATAAGAGTGCATGTGCATTGGACTAAGCGGGAATCTGCAAGCATTCAATAAACAGGAGAAGACAAGGCAATATGGGCTCTTGGTTAAATAAACAATAATGCATATAAGAGCCACTTCAACAATTTAATTATGGTCTTCTCCTACTGACCCCCAAAGAGAAGAAAAGAAATAAAACTATTTACACGGGAAAGCTCCCAACAAGCAAAAGAAGAACGGGAAATATTTTTGGGTTTTCTTTTTAATTATTACTACTATGGCAGAGAAATAAACTATTACTATTTTTTTGGTTTTTCTTAAGGTTTAACAAACACACAAGAAGAAAGCAGGAAAAAGAAAATAAACTACATGGATATTACAGTGAAAAAGTATGAGCACCGACATCTAGCAATGAGCGTGTGTGAACATAAATGTAATGTCGGTGAGAAATCGGTACTCCCCCAAGCTTAGGCTTTTGGACTAAGTTGGTCTATGGCCACTGCTAGCCTGGCGGATATCCATAATAATAGTTGTTAGGGTCGTACTGTGATGAGGAAGAATAGTTGGGATCAAACTATGATGAAGAAGAAGACTTTGACTGCCACTGGCTGACAGCCATCTTTGGATCCCAAGAATAAATAGATTGTCATGGTGGCTCATCTTGTGGTTCCTGTTCTGGCTCCTCGACTGGTGTAGTGTTCCGGTAGGCGTGAATAGCCGTCAACGGAACAAGGTACGTGCCTGCAGTCAAATCAAACAAAGAAGGAGCAGGCAAGGTAATAGTCTCAGGATGATGTTTATCAAAGAAAAATTGATATTTAAGCTCCCCTGCCCTATTTTTAACAATAAAATCATGTGCCACCATACTTTTATGATCTAGATAAACATGGGGCAGCACCTTTTCTTCCTTCTTAGCATGCCTAATAGGTATGTTAAAATGTGCGGCTAGGCGTGTGGCATAGATGCCTCCAAAGATGGGGCCCTTAGTACGGTTCATATTTAACCGTCTAGCAATAATACCGCCCAAACTAAAAGTGTTATCACTGTATAAACCTTGGAGCAGAATAATTAAATCAGGGATACTAAGGTTTCCAGAATTTCTACGTCCAATTAAACAACGACTAGCAAATAATGCAAAGTAACGCAAAATAGGAAAATGTATGCTAGTGATTCGTGCATCGGAAACCTTCCTGGTTTCTCCTATAGTGATATTATCAATAAACCCAGCCACATCATCATGATGTGGTTCTTCTGTCTTACCCTCAAAAGGGACTAAACAAATCCGACAGAAATCATAAAGTGACATCTCCTTATGGTCATCATATAAATGAAACTCCACCGTAGGTGGTGAGTTCCTAGAACGAAAATGAAAGTTTTGCACAAAGGTATTTGTGAGTAAGAGATACTGATCACATTGGTTGTGGAGGAAAGCGGTGAGGCCTGCATTGTGATCCAATTCATGAAAATCTTCATAGATACCAACTGCTCTAAAGAAATCTTCAGAAGGCCATTCACACGCCCGAGTCTCCATGGTGCGCGGCAAATTATACTTAGGCTCCGGTGCCTTTTCCTTCGAGCTTTGGCTCGACAAGCCCCTCAAAAATCTCCTCATTATTTTTCTGAAAGAATTTGAAATTTTTAGTAACTTCAAACAAAAAATGAACAAACTTCAATAAAACTGATAGCAACTACTCCTACAAGTGCCTAGAGCCTAAATCAAGCATTAGAACTACTTGGAACCATATAAATTTGACATGCAAGCTTAAGAACATGGTCACCTATGCAGCACAAATTTGCAAAGAATAAAGCACTAGAACAAAAACTAATTGGACCAATGGAGGAGTCACATACCAAGGAACAATCTCCCCAAGCAGTTTTGCGAGAGGTGCTTTGAGCAAGGAGATCGAAAATCACAGCAGAAGTGGCTGGAACTCATGCTTGAGTTGGTTTTTCGGGTTTGTGTGAGACAGAGGAAGAAGATGGGTGCTGGGATAAGTGGAGGAGGGCCACCGTGGGCCCATGAGGTAGGGGGGCGCGCCCTATAGGTGGGGGGGCGCCCACCACCCTCGTGGCCAGGTGGCAGCTCCTCCCGCGGTAATTTTTGCATAGTAAATCCTCAAATATTCCCGAAAAAATCATATTAAATTGGCATGGCATTCTGAGGAATTTTATTTTCGGGATATTTTTATATTGCACGGATAAGTCAGGAAACAGACAGAAAATACTATTTTTACTTTATTTAATATAAATAACAGAAAGTATAGAGAGGGTACAGAAGTTTGTGCTTCTAGTTTCATCCGTTTCATGCTCATCAAAAAGAATCCACTAACAAGGTTGATCAAGTCTTGTTAACAAACTCGTTCTGATAATCATGAGACCGGAGAAATTTCGAATAACACTAAGTTACCTCAACGGGGATATGCACATCCCCAATAATAAGTATATCATATTTCTTCTTGATAGTAGGCATAGGAAATTCAAAACCTCCAAATATAATCGATGGAATTTTTCCAATAGAGTTGATACTATGAACTTGAGGTTGTTTCCTCGGAAAGTGTACCGTATGCTCATTATCATTAACATGAAAAGTGACATTGCCTTTGTTGCAATCAATAACAACCCCTGCAGTATTAAGAAAAGTTCTTCCAAGAATAATAGACATACTATCATCCTCGGGAATATCAAGTATAACAAAGTCCGTTAAAATAGTAACGTTTGCAACCACAACGGGCACATCCTCACAAATACCGACAGGTATGGCAGTTGATTTATCAGCCATTTGCAAAGATATTTCAGTAGGTGTCAACTTATTCAAGTCAAGTCTACGATATAAAGAGAGTGGCATAAAATTAACACCGGCTCCAAGATCACATAAAGCAGTTTTAATATAATTTCTTTTAATGGAGCAAGGTATAGTAGGTACTCCAGGGTCTCCAAGTTTCTTTGGTTTTCCACCCTTAAAAGTATAATTAGCAAGCATGGTGGAAATTTCAGCTTCCGGTATCTTTCTTTTATTATTAATGATATCTTTCATATATTTAGCATAAGGATTTGTTTTGAGCACATCAGTTAATCGCATACGCAAAAAGATAGGCCTAATCATTTCAGCAAAGCGCTCAAAATCTTCATCATCCTTTTTCTTGGATGATTTTGGAGGAAAAGGCATGGGTTTCTGAACCCAAGGTTCCCTTTCTTTACCATGTTTGCTAGCAACAAAGTCTCTTTTATCATAACGTTGATTCTTTGATTGTGGGTTATCAAGATCAACAGCAGGTTCAATTTCTACATCATTGTCATTACTAGGTTGAGCATCATCATGAACATCATCATTAATATTTTTACTAGGTTCATGTTCATTACCAGATTGTGTTTCAGCATCAGACATAGAAATATCATTTGGATTATCAGGTGGTTCAGCAATAGGTTCACTAGAAGTTTGCACAGTTCTATCATTTTTCTTCTTCTTCTTTTTAGAAGAACTAGGAACATCAATATTATTTCTTTAAGAATCTTGCTCAATTCTCTTATGGCGGCCTTCAGGATACAAAGGTTCCTGAGTCATTCTACCAGTGCTAGTAGCCACTCTAACAGCATAATCATTTTTCTTACTATTCATTTCATCAAGCACTTCTTTTTGAGCCTTAAGTACTTGTTCTACTTGAGTGGTAACCATAGAAGCATGTTTGCTAACAAGTTTAAGATCACCTTTAATATTAGCCATATAATCACCCAAGCGTCTAATCATACAAGCATTTTCTATTAATTGTCTACCAAAATAAGCATTGAAGTCGTTTTGCTTAAACATAAAGTTATCAAACTCATCCAAGCACTTACTAGCAATTTTAGTAGGAGGGACTTCAGCTTTATCATATCTATAGAGAGAATTTACCTTTACTACCTGTGTCAGGATATCGGGATCAGGAGGTTCTTCAGTAAATAAATAATTAAGATCATATGTTTCTTCAATAGGCGGTATATTAACACCATGTATTTCTTCAACAGGAGGTAAATTCTTAACGTCTTTAGCTTTAATACCTTTTTCTTTCATAGATTTCTTTGCCTCTTGCATATCTTCGGGATTGAGAAATAAAACACCTCTCTTCTTTGGAGTTGGTTTAGGAATAGACTAAGTAATTGGAGCAGGAGATGGCTCAGTAGCTGGCTCAGGGGGTGCCCAATTATTTTCATTTGTCAACATATTATTCAATAGAATTTCAGCTTCATCCAGTGTTCTTTCCCTGAAAAGAGAACCAGCACAACTATCCAGGTAATCTCTGGAAGCATCGGTTAGTCCATTATAAAAGATATCAAGTATTTTAGGTTTCTTAAGAGGATGATCAGGCAAAGCATTAAGTAACTTGAGAAGCCTCCGCCAAGCTTCTGGGAGACTTTCTTCTTTAATTTGCACAAAGTTGTATATTTCCCTCAAAGCAGCTTGTTTCTTATGAGTAGGGAAATATTTAGTAGAGAAGTAATAAATCATATCCTGGGGACTACGCACACAACCAGGATCAAGAGAATAAAACCATATCTTAGCATCACCCTTTAATGAGAACGGAAATATTTTGAGTATATAGAAGTAACACGATCTCTCATCATTAGTAAACAGGGCAGCTATATCATTTAACTTAGTAAGATGTGCCACAATAGTTTCAGATTCATAGCCATAAAACGGATCAGATTCAACCAAAGTAATTATATCAGGATCAACAGAGAATTCATAATCCTTATCAGGAACACAAATAGGTGAAGTAGCAAAAGCAGGGTCGGGTCTCATTTTATCTCTAAGTGATTCTTTGTTCCATTTAATTAATAACCTCTTAAGCTCATATCTATCTTTGCAAGCTAAAATAGCGGCAGAAGATTCCATATCAAAAATATAGCCCTCAGGAATAACTGGCATATTTTCATCATCGCTATCATCATCATATTCAGATTGAATAATTTCCTTTTCTCTAGCCCTGGCAATTTGTTCATCAAGAAATTCACTAAGGGGCACAGTAGTATCATGCATAGAAGCAGTTTGATCATAAGTATCATGCATAGCAGAAGTGGCATCATCAATAACATGTGACATATCAGAACGAATAGCAGAAGCAGGTGTAGGTGTCGCTAACTTACTCATAACAGAAGGTGAATCAAGTGCAGAGCTAGATGGTAGTTCCTTACCTCCCCTCGTAGTTGAGGGATAGATCTTGGTTTTTGGATCTCTCAAGTTTTTCATAGTGTCCAGCAGATATAAATCACAAGTGACTCAAAGAATAGAGCTATGCTCCCCGGCAACGGCGCCAAAAATTAGTCTTGATAACCCACTGATACGTCTCCAACGTATCTATAATTTTTGATTGCTCCATGCTATATTATCTACTGTTTTGGACTATATTGGGCTTTATTTTCCACTTTTATATTATTTTTGGGACTAACCTATTAACCGGAGGCCCAACCCAGAATTGCTGTTTTTGCCTATTTCAGTGTTTCAAAGAAACAGAATATCAAACGGAGTCCAAACAGAAAAATCCTTTTTGGAACGTGATTTTCTTCTTGGATAAGACCCAGGAGACTTGGACCCTACTCCAAGAAGTACTGGAGACAGTCACGAGGGTAGGGGGCGCGCCCCCCCTACAGGGCCCGCCCCCTGCCTCGTGGGCCCCTTGGTGCTCCACCGACGTACTCCTTCCTCCTATATATACCTACGTACCCCCAAACGATCAGAACAACAGCCAAAAACCTAATTCCACCGCCGCAACTTTATGTATCCACGAGATCCCATCTTGGGGCCTGTTCCGGAGCTCCGCCGGAGAGGGCCGTCATCACGGAGGGCTTCTACATCATCATAGCCCCTCCGATGAAGTGTGAGTAGTTTACCTCAGACCTTCGGGTCCATAGTTATTAGCTAGATGGCTTCTTCTCTCTTTTTGGATCTCAATACAATGTTCTCCCCCTCTCTTGTGGAGATCTATTCGATGTAATCTTCTTCTTTTGCGGTGTGTTTGTTGAGACTGATGAATTGTGGGTTTATGATCACTAGTAGAAAAAGGGGCTTTTGTCCCGGTTGGTAAGGCCCCTTTAGTCCCGGTTTTTGAACTGGGACTAAAGGGTCGGTACTAATGCCTCTCCCCTTAAGTCCCGGTTCTTACACGAACCGGGACTAAAGGGCGCGGCCACGTGGAGCTCCACCTTTAGTCCCGGTTCGTAACACCAATCGGGACTAAATGAAATTTTATGATTTTTTTTGAAAAAAAAATTTTGAATTTTTTTTGATTTTCAAATTTCTGAATTATTTTAACCTCTAGTGTGTAATCACCACCCCTCATCACTGCTCAATTTATCCTCTAATCACCCCTCACCATTCCAAATCATCTAACTTCCCGAACGGTCACCCATACTCCCACTCCCCCAGCCTGAGCACGCTTAAGTTCCGGGTTCTATTCTCTCTCGTTTCCAAGTCTGCACTTGTTGTTTTCCTGAGAATAGTAAGATGTCAATCCTATTAACCTTCATGAATTTTGCTTGAGCATGAAGTGACACATTTCACTGTTTGAGTTTGAAACTATTGTTTTAAAAAACAATTATTATTTAGTAACACTAATATTTCTTGAATAATTAGTTTGACCACAGTTTCACCATAGTTTGACCAGATTTGACCAAAATTCAAAATAACGGAAATTATTATTTAGCAACACTAATATTCTAGAATAATTAGTTTGACCATTCTTTGACGAGAGTTTGACCACTGTTCGACCAGATTTGACTAGTAATTTTTCGATTTTTTCCACTCTAGATCTTAAAAGCCCCGTAACTTTTTTTCTGTTAGATTTTTGAGGATTTTGAAAATGTTTAACGGGGTTCCCCCAGTTAAATTTGGATGTAACTTTTCGAGTAGATGATTTTTCATATAATTTTTTTAATCCGAGTTCATATGCAAAAGTTATGCCCATTTTACAAATTCGAGAGAGATTTTGCAAATAAAGTCGAAATTCATATTTGTAAATTTTCCCAACAAGTAGACCACATATCACATGGGAAACTTAGTTTTTTTTTTGACATTTCCATCATTTTCTTTTGTTTTTTCTAAAACTAAAAAGGTGGTCCACGGGGGGGGGGGAGTTTGAAAATGGGACCTTTAGTACCGGTTCGTGCCAGGAACAGGTACTAATGCCTCAAAACCCATTAGTACCGGTTGGTGACACCAACCGGTACTAAAGGTCTAACCTTTAGTCCCGGTTGGTGCCACCAACCGGGACTAATGGGCATCGCACCCTTTAGTCCTGGTTCATGGCACGAACTGGGACTAAAGGGCCCAGGTGAACCGGGACTAATGCCTTAGCCGCACGAACCGGGATAAATGCTCACGTTAGTCCCGGTTCTTGACTGAACCAGGACTAATGTGAAAACTACCCCGTGACCAAAGCCCTATTTTCTACTAGTGGATCAAGTCTATCTATGAACAATATTTGAATCTTCTCTGAATTCTTTTATGTATGATTGGTTATCTTTGCAAGTCTCTTGGAATTATCCGTTTGGCTTGGCCAACTAGATTGGTAGTTCTTGCCATGGGAGAAGTGCTTAGCTTTGGGTTCGATCTTGCGGTGTTCTTTCCCAGTGACAGAAGGGGCAGCAAGACACGTATTCTATCGTTTCCATCGAGGATAACAAGATGGGGTTTATTTCATATTGCATGAATTTATCTCTCTACATCATGTCATCTTGCTTAAAGCGTTACTCTGTTTTTAACTTAATACTCTAGATGCATGCTGGATAGCGGTCGATGAGTGGAGTAATAGAAGTAGATGCAGAATCGTTTCGATCTACTTGTCACAGATGTGATGCCTATATACATGATCATGCCTAGATATTCTCATAACTATGCTCAATATTGTCAATTGCTCAACAGTAATTTGTTCACCCACCGTAGAAAACTTATGCTCTTGAGAGAAGCCACTAGTGAAACATATGGCCCCCGGGTCTATTCTCATCATATCAATCTCCATTACTTTAATCTTGCTTTGTTTTTTTACTTTGCCTTTTACTTTTCACTTTGCATCTTTATATCAAAAATACCAAAAATATTATCTATCGGATCTCACTCTGAAAGTGACTGTGAAGGGATTGACAACGCCTAATCGTGTTGGTTGCGTTGAGCTCTTTGTGTTGTGTAGGTACGAGGGCCTTGCGCATGGCCTCCTACTGGATTGATACCTTGGTTCTCAAAAACTGAGGGAAATACTTATGCTACTTTGCTGCATCATCCTTTCCTCTTCGGGGAAAACCAACGCAAGCTCAAGAGGTAGCAAGAAGAATTTCTGGCGCCGTTGCCTGGGAGTCTACACAAAAGGTCAACATACCAAGTACCCATCACAATCCCTATCTCTCGCATTACATTATTTGCCATTTGCCTCTCATTTTCCTCTCCCCCCAATTCACCCTTGCCTTTTTATTCGCCCTCTCTCTCTATCCTCCCTCTCTATTTGCCTCTTTTGCCCGTTTCTTGTTTGCTCGTATGGTTGGAATAGTTGTTTATTTATTACTAAACAGAGAACTTAAGATCTATGGATCCTCATCTGCTTGCCAATCTTTTTAAGGGATCCAATTATGATGAACCAATTCCTATTGATTTGGATGCACTAGATCATCTTTATAAGCTTTTGCCTGAAATCCGTAAATCTAAAAATCGTGATGAAGTGCTTTATGAAGTGACTCATGATAGATCTTTGAATAAAAAGCATGATTGCAATGATTTTATTATAAATTCTCTTGATGTCAATTGTGCTAATAAGATGCAAAACCCTAAGCTTGGGGATGCTAGTTTTGCTATGTCTACTACTTGTTGCAATGATTATGATTGGGGTGATTCTTCTTATTATCTTGAAAATTTATTTAAACCCCATGATGAATATGAGATTGATAATAGTGTTTGCAATATTATTGAAAGTGGGTTTGGAGAAGTCATGACTTTAGTTAATGTTAATCCCACTATTTTGGAAGAGTGTCAACTTTGCATGCATGTGGATCATGTTGAAAATATTGTATGTGATAGCTATTTTGTTGAATTTGCTTATGATCCTACATGTAATTACTATGAGAGAGGAAAATATGGTTGTAGAAATCTTCATGTTACTAAATTACCTCTCGTTATGTTGAGATTGCTATTGTTTCTTTCCGCTTCCTTGCATATGCTAGTTTTTGCTTGCCTTGAAAATTTGTTTGCCTATAAGATGCCTATGCATAGGAAGTATGTTAGACTTAGATGTGTTTGTCACATGTTTTATGATGCCCTCTTTGTGCTTCAATTATTGTCTTTCATGTGAGCATCATTAAAATTATCAATGCCTAGCTAAAAAGGCTTTAAACAAAAGCGCTTATTGGGAGACAACCCAATCTTTTTCCTTGCTGTTATTTAATAAATAAATTATTTAGCCTCTGTTTAGATGTGTTTTTGTGTTTTAATTAGTGTTTGTGCCAAGCTAGACCAATTGGATCTTCTTGGATGATAGTTATTTGATCTTGCTGTAATTTCCAAAAACTTTGCGTTCAGTGCCCGAATTACTAAAAATAATCAGAACGTGATAAAATACTGATTCCAATTGCTGCTGATCAATAAATAAATTATCTAGGTCGTCTAATTTCGGTAGATTTTTTGGAGTTCCAGAAGTTTGTTAGTTACAGATTACTACAGACTGTTCTGTTTTTGACAGATTCTGTTTTTCGTGTGTTGTTTGCTTATTTCGATGAATCTATGGTTAGTAAAATAGTTTATAATCCATAGAGAAGTTAGAATACAGAAGGTTTAACACCAAAATAAATAAAGAATGAGTTCATTACAGTACCTTGAAGTGGTTTTATGTTTTCTTTCTCTAACGGAGCTCACGAGATTTCTATCGAGTTTTGTGTTGTGAAGTTTTCAAGTTTTGGGTGAGTTCTTTTGATGGATTATGGAACAAGGAGTGGCAAGAGCCTAAGCTTGGGGATGCCCATGGCACCCCCAAGATAATCCAAGGACACCAAAAAGTCAAAGCTTGGGGATGCCCCGGAAGGCATCCCCTCTTTCGTCCACTTCCATTGGTAATTTACTTGGAGCTATATTTTTATTCACCAACATGATATGTGTTTTGCTTGGACCGTCTTGTATTATTTATGTCCTTGTTTGTTAGTGTGCCACAATCATCCTTGCTGTACACACCTTTTGAGAGAGTCATCTATGAATTAAAATTTGATAGAATACTCTACGAGCTTCACTTATATCTTTTGAACTATGTAGTTTTGCTCTATGTGCTTCACTTCTATCTTTTCAGCGTTGAAATTTTTCTCTATGTGCTTCACTTAGATATTTTAGAGCACGGTGGTGGTTTATTTTAAAGAAACTATGATCTCTCATGCTTCACTTAAATTATTTTGAGAGTCTTAATAGCTTGGTAATTTGCTTAATATAAATATGCTTGGTGTTCAAGATATGTGAAATTTTCTTTTGAGTGCGTTGAATACTAAGAGAAGATTGAAGCATGATAATTGTTTTGAGATATGGAGGTGATAATATTAGAGTTATGCTAGCTTAGTAGTTGTGAATTTAAAGAATACTTGTGTTAAAGTTTGTGATTCCCGTAGCATGCACGTATGGTGAACCGTTATGTGATGAAGTCGGAGCATAATTCATTTATTGGTTTTCATCCTTTTGAGTGGCGGTCGGGGACGAGCGAATGTCTTTTGCTACCAATCTATCCCCCTAGGAGCATGCGCGTAATACTTTGCTTTGATACCTTCTAGATTTTTGCAATAAGTATATGTAACGCCCTCGATGCGGCTATATCTCCCACGTGTCAAAGCACGACTTAGAGGCATAACCGCATTGAAAGCAATGTCGCAAGTGAGGTAATCTTCACACAACCCATGTAATACAATAGGGGGAAAAGATACATAGTTGGCTTACAATCGCCACTTCACACTATTACATGAATAAAGCATTACATCATCCAAATACAATCAAGGTCCGACTACGGAAACAAAATAAAAGAAGACTACCCCAAATGCTACACAGATCCCCGATCGACCCCAACTGGGCTCCACTACTGATCAACTGGAAAACGAAACAACATAAAGAACACGATCTTCATCGAGCTCCTCCTTTGAGCTTGGTTGCGTCATCTGCATGGTTCAACGACACGTGCAAGCTTGTTTTGGAAGTATCTGTGAGTCACGGGGACTCAGCAATCTCACACCCTCGCGATCAAAACTATTTATGCTTATGGGAAGGGTAAAAAGGTATGAGGTGGAGCTGCAGCAAGCGACTAGCATATATGGTGGCCAACATACGCAAATGAGAGCGAGAAGAGAAGGCAAAAGCACGGTCGAACAACTATGATCAAGAAGTGATCCTAGAACAACCTGCGTCAAGCATTACTCCAACACCGTGTTCACTTCCCGGACTCCGCCGGAAAGAGACCATCACGGTAACACACGCGGTTGATGTATTTTAATTAAGGTCAACTTCAGGTTTTCTACAACCGGACATTAACAAATTCCCATCTGCCCATAACAGCGGGCACGGCTTTCAAAAGTTCAAATCCCTGCAGGAGTGTCCCAACTTAGCCCATCACAAGCTCTCACGGTCAACGAAGGATATTCCTTCTAGCGGGAAGACCCGACCAGGCTCGGAATCCCGGTTACAAGACATCCTCGACAATGGTAAAACAAGTCCAGCAAGACCGCCCGATGCGCCGACATCCTGATAGGAGCTGCACATATCTCGTTCTCAGGGCAACACCTGAACACTACGTACAGCTAAAACCAGCCCTCAAGTTTCCCCGAGGTGGTGCCACAAGTGGCTCTAGTTTAGACCAACACTTAGACAAGCACTGGCCCGGGGGGGTTAAAATAAAGATGACCCTCGGGATGCGCGACTCCCAAGGGAAAAAGGCTAGGTGGCAAATGGTAAAACCAAGGTTGGGCCTTGCTGGAGGAGTTTTATTCAAGGCGAACTGTTAAGGGGTTCCCATTATAACCCAACCGCGTAAGGAATGCAAAATCCAGGAACATAACACCAATATGAAGGAAACTAGGGCGACAAGAGTGGAACAAAACACCAGGCACAAGGCCGAGCCTTCCACCCTTTACCAAGTATATAGATAAATTAATTAAATTAGAGATATTGTGATATCCCAACAAGTAAACAATGTTCCAACAAGGAACAAACTTCAATCTTCACCTGCAACTAACAATGCTATAAGAGGGGCTGAGCAAAGCGGTAACATAGCCAATCAACGGTTTGCTAGGACAAGGTGGGTTAGAGGCTTGGTTCAACAATATAGGGGGCATGAAAAGCAAGTGGTAGGTATCGCAGCATAGGAATTGCAAAAGAGCGAGCATCTAGCAAAGCAAAGATAGAAGTGATTTCGAGGGTATGGTCATCTTGCCTGAAATCCCGCAAGGAAGAAGAACGAGTCCATGAAGAAGAGAAATGGACGAAGTCGAACGGATCCTCACAAACGCGACGTTATCGGAATTAATCCGAACAAGCAACACAGGAAAGAAGCAAACAACATGGTAAACAACCATCACATAAACATGGCATGATGCACAATCAAGTATGATGCATGTCCGGTTTAAAGAGGCATGGCATGGCAAAGTGCACAAACAAACCCTACAAATTAAGTGGAGCTCAACATGCAACTCCGTTGCATATTGACGAAACACCACATCAATTATTTAGTTCTCTCTCGTTTAGGTACCCAACAATATTAAATGTTGATTAACATGGCAAGAGGTGAGGCATAACAAAACTACACCATCTAAACAATTTAAATGGGGTCAGATATAACAAATAACGAATCCGGTAGATCCCCATATGCCTTAGTAATTTAATGCAACAACAATTTAAACATTTTAATTGTTGTTATCATGATGCGGATGACATGAGCAAGTTTTATGCAATTTTTATTAAAAGTTGTCAAGAGCATTACGAAGCATTTGTCATCGTGGTGGAAAGAAAAGGGGTGCCACGACAACGATAACGAAAATGGTGCCACTGCAATGTTCCGGTTCCGGTAACTCGATTGAGATACCGATGCAAAGGAGAAGTGTGCGGATGCGTGCAAAGATGGTGGGGCACTCCCACATATCGGGTGCCCCATGAGTCGATGACGGTGACAAGGCAAAAGAGGGGCAACATGCACCGACAATTCGGGCACGGCGCAAGCTCGAGCATCTCATACATCACACATGCGTTCGTTCACCGGCGGTCGTCTCGGGGTTATACCTTCGAAGCGTGCGTTATCGGAGGGGTTCAAGTTTGATGCGGTGTAGGGGAAGTAGGCGTTCACGGGACATCGTGGAAGTAGTGGTACACGTTGTCTTGTCGAATCAACGGCGGCGGTAGTTGTACATCTTGTAGTGGAACTTGGGCGTAGTGGTACACGGCGACAGTAGTGCAACATGACGATCCGGATAGGGTACTTGGCCACATGCACGTCGTCGGTAGTTGTGCACAATCGTTGTCGAACTTGACGGGTTCGAGGTCTTCGGATGTAGTGGTACATGTTCGTTGTTCGGAGAGGTTCATGGCGTTCTTCGGTCATAGGTACTTGACGTTTTGCTATCCGGGTCTTCGGCGAAGGTCTTTGTACACATGACGTTGGGGTACTTGTCGGTCCGGGTCTTGACGGAGTAGATGTACATGTTTCATAGATGAACTTGGCGTAACCGTGCGGTCGTTGAAATTGGCGGTCCGGTGCGGTAACCAACACATAGGGGTACACTTGTTGAAGCGGAACTTGATGAAATCCAAATGGAGGTAGCCGTCTGTGGTCGTGCTCATGTTTGGGGACGATGCCACAACAGCAACAGCCGGAGTTGCTTGCAGATGGGAGGGTCGGTGGTAGGCCTGATGCAGGGAGCAGTAGGGGAGGTCCGGCAGGGCGCAGTCTCCAGGGCGGCAGGCCGGTGACGCGAGGTCCGACGACGGGCGTGGTGCAGCAAGGCGATGAGGACGAGGCACGTCGGGGCAAGGCGGAGGGCGGAGCAGAGGCGTGGCGCGGGAGCTGCTGGTCCGACGGCTGGGCTTCGGCGAGTCCCCCATGGACCGGGACGAGGAAGCCGCGGCCTCGGGCGCATGTGCAGGGGAGCACCGGGTCAGGAGGTGCGAGGATACACGGCACCGCTCGCTGGATGGAGGTTGCAGACGGCGAGGGATGCGAGGTCGAGGAGGAGGCCTCGGGCGTGGAATGCGGGCGCCATGGGGATGCAGGCAGCGAAGAGGCGCGGGGCATCCGTGAAGGAGGCGGAGCAGACTCGTCGACGTTCGAGGGAGCTGGCGATGGGGGGGCTCTGCGAGGAGAAGCCAGAGGAGAGGTGGCGCATCACTACGGGAGGAGCTGGCGAACGGGGAGGACGAGGGGATCGGGAAGGACGAGGGGATCGGTGCTGGTGTTGGGGGTCGAGCGAGGCGGGCTGCGGGGAGAGATGGGATCGGCCCCTGGTGCGATGCGCTTCTCTCCTGGCGGCGCGGGGTGAGAGGAAAAGATCGAGAGGGAGAGGTTACGGTCAGGCCTAGGGTTAGGTTAGGTGAGGCCAGGTCGGCTGGGCCGACGTGGGAGGTTGGCCTGGCTGCGCTGCCGGCCCTGGCTGGGCCTGGTGCGGGGAGGTAGGAGGCCCAAGTTGGGCAGGCTCTCCTCTGCCTCAAACTCTCTCTCTTTAGAAATTTCAAAGAAATCCCAAACTTGGAAGAAATGCCGAGAGGGATAACAGTGGAGTTTGGGCAGGAAGTAAATTTTCTCAGACTCGCAAAAATGAGCCTGATCCAAGAAAAATAGAAATGGGCATGTACCAAGTTTGGATTGGAACTCGTTTGAATTAAATTCAAATGAGTTCGAATAAGAAGTGGGCGTTAGAAAGGTCCCAAAATGTTGAGATTTTTGGTAGACCTCCGGAAAAAGATAAAAGAATTTATGGGCGAAGTTTGAGGAGCAAACTCGAAGCAGTAAAGACATGAGATTATTTGCAAGTGTGTTCATGGGTGATTCTGAAAATGGAATATTCAATATAGCTCCCTAATATCGGGAGGATATGTTATAAAGAGAATCATCATGTGAATTCCTTCGATTTAAATGGACCGAAGATCCATGCAATTTATTTAGTTGATCTGAGATGCAAAGATTAATGACATGATGGCATGATGACATGATGCAAATGCACATGATGCAAAGATGAATGCAATGAACCAAACAAATCACACGGCGAAACCCGGAAACCCTGGAAGGCATCTGAAGCTCCGGTCTTGGGGCATCACAACACTCCACCACTACGAGAGGATCTCGTCCCGAGATCTAGGATGGCACCGGAGGGAAACAGAAGAGGAAGAGAAAAGGTAAAACTAAGTTGCTTCTTTGACAAATGAGTGAAACCAAGGAACCTTGCGAGGTTGAACAAATTTGAGAAAGAACACAATGAAGGTGAATACGGTCGAAAACACTCCGATAGAAAAGAGGAACAAAGAACATTGGGAAAAAACCTTGAGGTTGGAGGGCAAGATATATATTGAAACCCCTCCGGTTAAGAAGTTAAGCAAGACTTGATAATATTAAAAGAACTTGAGCAAAAGGGTACAACACTCCGGTTAAATGGATAAGCATGAAAAGAACAAGAACCTGACACGAACAGAAGAAGGTTTGAATAGAGCAATATCACAGTGCCTCCGGAACAGAAGTGAGAATGGAATGGAATGAATGACGAGAAACAAGATCTTGAGGGAGCACGCTTACAACAAATGGTAGAACGGAGTTGTTGGAAAACCAACAACGAAAAGAATAAGCTTGATATGGTCTTTTGGAATACATCTCAAATTATGAGGTGACAACCTGCCACTCACGGGAAAAGAATTGGATTGGTAAGAACAAAGAGACAAGAAACTTATTTCACTGGGAGGATAAACGAAGAACTTGGATCATTTATAAGTACCATAAGTAGCAACAATCCTTAGGGAAGGCTTTAGGTGTGCCATGACACAAGATAACTCCAATGAAGAGATTGATGGATTTAAAATACACCATTCTTAACAACCTGTGAATCATGAAACATGAATTCAAATTATCAAGAATGACATAATACCACCTCAAATGATACGGTAGAAGGAATTGCACTCTGGATTGCAAGAAGAAGAAAGCTTGAACTTCTCTGAAAATAATCTTGATGAATGTTTCTAGAACGGATAAAGTCCTGATGAACTATCATGTAGAACTCCACGAAGAACTCTGTTAAACAAAAGAATGATCAAACAGAAGGAAAGAGAAGTTGAAAAACACAAAGTGAAACCTTGTAATGATTAGATGGATCTCCGTGATAATTAGAGCTTGGTACTCCGAGAAAGAAAAGATGAACAAAAGAAAATGAAGAATTTGATGAGCCTCTGGAATAAAGAATTAAATTCACTCGATGAAACAAGAATAAGAATTACATTATGCTTATCCTTCACCAATTCAAATTGATGACAACCAATGGAATTGGCATACTACTTATTCTCGTAGAAAGGATTAAGATAGATAATGCGCAAACTTGAAGAGGCCTTTGATGATCCACCGGTAGGATTTGAAAGAACGGAAGTATGATAACGTAAGAAGAGGAATCTTGAACAAACCACCGTAAGAATTGAAAATGAACGAAGAAAAGATAAAGAAACACCGGAAAGAATTAGCAAATGAACAAAGAAGCTTGAGGGGATTTAGATACATCAGAACGAAGAGATCAAGAACTGATTAGAGGATATTTGATTGATGCACCGGTAAGATAGGAGAATGATAACTGACAGCTGAGAATGAATAAACCTGAATTGATGGACTCCGGATAACAAACTGAGAAGACTCTTGAATTACTCCGGATAGGTGAAAAGAATTCTCATGATCAAAACAATTACGAGAGGATGGCAACAAGCTAGAATCACGAATCTTGAAGAGAATGGAGCAAGATTAAAGAGAAACTCTTCTTCGGTCTTCAAAATCCGAGAATGACGACGAGAAACACCACCATGAATTATTTAGACACTCCGAAATGAAGAATGGAAAGGTTGAGCCAACGATAAAAAGAATTTTGAAAGATCTTGGAGAAAGACATTTGACTGATGGTAAATTATTCTTACGTCAAACTTCAAAAAGAATTTGAGAATACCTCCGAGAAAATAAGAAGAGTCAGGTAAGATCCTGGGAAAGACCTGTGGGTTAGGGCCCACTCAAAAGAAACACCATTGAAATGATTTAAAAGAGAGGTTGCACCGGTTGAATTAAATGGCTTGAATGAAGTGACATCCTCGAAAGATCTTGAACGAAAGCAGAGTGGAAACAAGAATCTTCTGAGATATCTTCGGCACTCCGAAACAAATGAATAGCGAGGAGTAGATGATTAAGAGGTGCACCGGTATGAGAAGGTATTGAAATGAGGAAAAGATATGATCAACAAAGCTTGTATTGGATCCGCCGAAGAAGAGAACGAGTGAAGAGTGACGAACTTGAAGCTCCGTTAGAATCTTCATGAGAATCACCGGATAAGAACATTGACGAAAAAGAATGGAGAGACTTCACATCCATAAGATGAATGCTTGATTAAGACATCTAAGTCCTTGAGGAAAAAGGGCGGGCGGGCGGGAAAAACAAAGACAATTTGGAGATGGATGAAAATAACACCGTTGAGAAGAACTGATAATTGATCTTGCGGATGTTGAAAAAGAACGGATTCGCTTGAGGAGAAAACACACCGGTTTAAAAAGATTGGCATGACAATCTCGATGATCAAGAAGGATTAGTATTCACATCGGAGTATGAGAACACCATTTGGGGAAGGTATGGAATCAACACTTGACTTCGAAGCAACTCGAATACCAAAACTCAAAACAAAACAAAGGATTGGCTTGCAGAATAAGCCGGAACAAACATATGATTGAGATTTTGTCCGAAGTTTTCGTGGTGGGGCCTACACGGGCTCGATCGTACAACACCATCATGTACAAGGCAGTGCACATGACATACGAAGCATCCCCGAGTTAGCATAGCCAAGGACTCTTTAAGACACAACGAGACCACTGTAAAACCAACCGTGGATAGGCAGACCACTAGACGTCGAACCCCAATTTCATATCATACATCTGTCGGAAAGATATCCCAAGAACTACTTGATTTCCCACTTATAAACTCCCGAAATTTTCCCGGTTATGCAATCAGGTGTTGGGGATACAGGGGAAGCATAATATCTCACACAAACTAGCAAATCCTACATCCAGCTGTATCCATCCTTCAACACATAACCAAGAAACCTTCAGAAATCATTTACCTCAACCTTCGAAAAGCATCCGTTATACAAGTTATGGCAATACTCCCGAACTCCCGCCCCAGTACTGGGTGGCGTCGAGGTTATCTCACCAACAACTGCATAAAAGAGATTTTCGATGTCGGTGAAACTAAACTCAGGTATTCCAGAACTGCAACGATAAAATTGTGACGACAACACCTCGGAGCTCAACTCCCCGGACACTGCCACAACCCCTAAATTTCAGGAGGCACCAAGAACAATGTTCTCATCACAAAACCATCGGGACGATTCCAAGATACACGAGTGATCCTAAATTTTTTTAGTGAAATTTGAGAAGAGAAGAGTCAAAACTCTACGTCAGGATGCCTTACCAGATCAATGAAGGGACTGAGGAGTAAAAAGAATTCCTAACTCTCCAATATATTTAATCCTAAATGACTCAAAACATCTTTTTTCTAGACTCAACTCGTCAGCTAATTCGATCAAGCAGTGGGGGCTCCTAAGGTCGGGGAAGGCTCTGATTACCAACTTGTAACGCCCTTGATGCGGCTATATCTCCCACGTGTCGAAGCATGACTTAGAGGCATAACCGCATTGAAAGCAATGTCGCAAGTGAGGTAATCTTCACACAACCCATGTAATACAATAGGGGGAAAAGATACATAGTTGGCTTACAATCGCCACTTCACACAATTACATGAATAAAGCATTACATCATCCAAATACAATCAAGGTCCGACTACGGAACCAAAATAAAAGAAGACTACCCCAAATGCTACACAGATCCCCGATCGACCCCAACTGGGCTCCACTACTGATCAGCTGGAAAACGGAACAACATAAAGAACATGATTTTCATCGAGCTTCTCCTTTGAGCTTGGTTGCGTCATCTGCATGGTTCAACGGCACCTGCAAGCTGGTATTGGAAGTATCTATGAGTCACGGGGACTCAGCAATCTCACACCCTCACGATCAAAACTATTTAAGCTTATGGGAAGGGTAAAAAGGTATGAGGTGGAGCTGCAGCAATCGACTAGCATATATGGTGGCTAACATACGCAAATGAGAGCGAGAAGAGAAGGCAAAAGCAGGGTCGAACAACTATGATCAAGAAGTGATCCTGGAACAACCTACGTCAAGCATTACTCCAACACCGTGTTCACTTCCCGGACTCCGCCGGAAAGAGACCATCACGGTAACGCACGCGGTTGATGTATTTTAATTAAGGTCAACTTCAGGTTTTCTACAACCGGACATTAACAGATTCCCATCTGCCCATAACTGCGGGCACGTCTTTCGAAAGTTCAAATCCCTGCAGGGGTGTCCCAACTTAGCCCATCACAAGCTCTCATGGTCAACGAAGGATATTCCTTCTAGCGGGAAGACCCAATTAGGCTCAGAATCCCGGTTTCAAGACATCCTCGACAATGGTAAAACAAGTCCAGCAAGACCGCCCGATGCGCCGACATCCTGATAGGAGCTGCACATATCTCGTTCTCAGGGCAACACCGGATGAACACTACGTACAACTAAAACCAGCCCTCAAGTTTCCCCGAGGTGGCGCCGCAAGTGGCTCTAGTTTGGACCAACACTTAGACAAGCACTGGCCCGGGGGGGTTAAAGTAAAGATGACCCTTGGGATGCGCGACCCCCAAGGGAAAAAGGCTAGGTGGCGAATGGTAAAACCAAGGTTGGGCCTTGTTGGAGGAGTTTTATTCAAGGCGAACTGTCAAGGGGTTCCCATTATAACCCAACCGCGTAAGGAACGCAAAATCCGGGAACATAACACCGATATGACAGAAACTAGGGCGGCAAGAGTGGAACAAAACTTCAGGCATAAGGCCGAGCCTTCCACCCTTTACCAAGTATATAGATGCATTAATTAAATAAGAGATATTTTGATATCCCAACAAGTAAACATTGTTCCAACAAGGAACGATCTCCATGTTCCAACAAGGAACAAACTTCAATCTTCACCTGCAACTAACAACGCTATAAGAGGGGCTGAGCAAAGCGGTAACATAGCCAATCAACGGTTTGCCAGGACAAGGTGGGTTAGAGTCTTGGTTCAACAATATAGGGGGCATGAAAAGCAAGTGGTAGGTATCGCAACATAGGCATAGCAAAAGAGCGAGCATCTAGCAAAGCAAAGATAGAAGTGATTTCGAGGGTATGGTCATCTTGCCTGAAATCCCGCAAGGAAGAAGAACGAGTCCATGAAGAAGAGAAATGGACGAAGTCGAACGAATCCTCACAAACGCGACGTTATCGGAACTAATCCGAAGAAGCAACACCGGAAAGAAGCCAAACAACATGGTAAACAACCATCACATAACATGGCATGATGCACAATCAAGTATGATGCATTGTCCGGTTTAAAGAGGCATGGCATGACAAAGTGCACAAACAAACCCTACAAATTTAAGTGGAGCTCAACATGCAACTCCGTTGCATATTAACGAAACACCACATGACTTATTTAGTTCCTCTCTCGTTTATGTACCCAACAATATTAAATGTTGATTAACATGGCAAGAGGTGAGGCATAACAAAACTGCACCATCTAAACAATTTAAATGGGGTCAGGATATAACAATAACAAATCCGGTAAATCCCCATATGCCTTTAGTCAATTTAATGCAACAACAATTTTTAAACATTTAAATGTTGTTATCATGATGCGGATGACATGAGCAAGTTTTATTGCAATTTTTATTAAAAGTTGATCAAGAGCATTACGAAGCATTTTGTCATCGTGGCGGAAAGAAAAGGGGTGCCAACGGCAACGATAACGAAAATGGTGCCACTGCAATGTTCTGGTTCCGGTAACTCGATTGAGATACCGATGCAAAGGAGAAGTGTGCGGATGCGTGCAAAGATGGTGGGGCACTCCCACATATCGGGTGCCCCATGAGTCGATGACGGTGACAAGGCAAAAGAGGGGCAACATGCACCGACAATTCGGGCACGGCGCAAGCTCGAGCATCTCATACATCACACATGCATTCGTTCATGGGCGGTCGTCTCAGGGTTATACCTTCGAAGCGTGCGTTATCGGAGGGGTTCGAGTTTGATGTGGTGTAGGGGAAGTAGGCGTTCACAGGACATCGTGGAAGTAGTGGTACACGTTGTCTTGTCGAATCAACGACGGCGGTAGTTGTACATCTTGTAGTGGAACTTGGGCGTAGTGGTACACGGCGACAATAGTGGAACATGATGATCCGGATAGGGTACTTTGCAACATGCACGCCGTCGGTAGTTGTGCACAATCGTTGTCGGACTTGACGGGTTCGAGGTCTTCGAATTTAGTGGTACATGTTCGTTGTTCAGAGAGGTTCATGGCGTTCTTCAGTCATAGGTACTTGACGTTTTGCTATCCGGGTCTTCGGCGACGGTCGTTGTACACATGACGTTGGGGTACTTGTCGGTCCGGGTCTTGAGGGAGTAGATGTACACGTTTCATAGATGAACTTGGCGTAACCATGCGGTAGTCAAAATTGGCGGTCCGATGCGGTAACCAACACGTAGGGGTACACTTGTTGAAGCGGAACTTGACGAAATCCAAATGGAGGTAGCCGTCTGTGGTCGTGCTCATGTTTGGGGACGATGCGACAATAGCAACAGCCGGAGTTGCTTGCGGATGGGAGGGTCGGCGGTAGGCCTGATGCAGGGAGCAGTAGGGGAGGTCCGGCAGGGCGCAGTCTCCAGGGCGGCGGGCCGGCGACGTGAGGTCCGACGACGGGCGTGGTGCAGCAAGGCGATGAGGACGAGGCACGTCGGGGAAGCAAGGCGGAGGGCAGAGCAGAGGCGTGGCGCGGGAGCTGCTGGTCCGACGGCTAGGCTCCGGCGAGTCCCCCATGGACCGAGACGAGGAAGCCGCGGCCTCGGGCGCATGTGCAGGGGAGCACCGGGTCAGGAGGCACGAGGATACATGGCACCACTCGCTGGACGGAGGTTGCAAACGGCGAGGGATGCGAGGTCGAGGAGGAGGCCTCGGGCGTGGAATGCGGGCGCCATGGGGATGCAGGCAGCGAAGAGGCGCGGGGCGTCCGTGAAGGAGGCGGAGCAGACTCGTCGACGTTCGTGGGAGCTGGCGATGGGGGGGGGGGCTCTGCGAGGAGAAGCCAGAGGAGAGGTGGCGCAGCACTACGGGAGGAGCGGGCGAACGGGGAGGACGAGGGGATCGGGAAGGACGAGGGGATCGGTGCTGGTGTTGGGAGGTCGAGCGAGGCGGGCTGCGGGGAGAGATGGGATTGGCCCCTGGTGCGATGCGCTTCTCTCCTGGCGGCGCGGGGTGCGAGGAAAAGATCGAGAGGGAGAGGTTACGGTCAGGCTTAGGGTTAGGTTAGGTGAGGCCAGGTGGGCTGGGCCGGCGTGGGAGGTTGGCCTGGCTGCGCTGCCGGCCCTGGCTGGGCCTGGTGCGGGGAGGTAGGAGGCCCAAGTTGGGCAGGCTCTCCTCTGCCTCAAACTCTCTCTCTTTAGCGATTTCAAAGAAAACCCAAACCTGGAAGAAATGCCGAGAGGGATAACAGTGGAGTTTGGGCAGGAAGTAAATTTTCCCAGACTCGCAAAAATGAGCCTGATCCAAGAAAAATAGAAATGGGCATGTACCAAGTTTGGATTGGAACTCGTTTGAATTAAATTCAAATGAGTTCGAATAAGAAGTGGGCGTTAGAAAGGTCCCAAAATGTTGAGATTTTTGGTAGACCTCCAGAAAAAGATAAAATAATTTATGGGCGAAGTTTGAGGAGCAAACTCGAAGGAGAAAAGAGATGAGATTATTTGCAAGTGTGTTCATGGGTGATTCCGAAAATGGAATATTCAATATAGCTCCCTAATATCGGGAGGATATGTTATAAAGAGAATCATCATGTGAATTCCTTCGGTTTAAATGGACCGAAGATCCATGCAATATTTAGTTGATCTGAGATGCAAAGATTAATGACATGATGGCATGATGACATGATGCAAATGCACATGATGCAAAGATGAATGCAATGAACAAAACAAATCACACGACGAAACCCAGAAACCCTGGAAGGCATCTGAAGCTCCGGTCTTGGGGCGTCACAGTATATGAGTTCTTTATGACTAATGTTGAGTCCATGGATTATATGCACTTTTTCCCGTCCTTCCACCATTGCTAGCCTCTCTAATACCGTGCACCTTTCGCCGGTATCATACACCCACCATATACCTTCCTCAAAACAGCCACCATACCTACCTATCATGGCATTTCCATAGCCATTCCGAGATATATTGTCATGCAACTTTCCACCGTTCCGTTTATTATGACACGCTCCATCGTTGTCATATAGCTAGCATGATCATGTAGTCGACATCGTATTCGTGGCAAAGCCACCATTCATAATTCTTTCATACATGTCACTCTTGATTATTGCATATCCCGGTACACCGCCAGAGGCATTCATATAGAGTCATATTTTTTCTAAGTATCGAGTTGTAATTGTTGAGTTGTAAGAAAAATAAAAGTGTGATGATCATCATTTTCTAGAGCATTGTCCCAAGTGAGGATAGGATGATGGAGACTATGATACCCCCATAAGTCGGGATGAGACTCCGGACGAAAAAAAGAGGCCATAAAAAAGAGAGAAAAGGTACAAATAAAAAAATGAGAGAAAAAGAGAGAAGGGACAATGTTACTATCCTTTTACCACACTTGTGCTTCAAAGTAGCACCATGATCTTCATGATAGAGAGTCTCTCGTTATGTCACTTTCATATACTAGTGGGAATTTTTCATTATAGAACTTGGCTTGTATATTCCAATGATGGGCTTCCTCAAATTTCCCTAGGTCTTTGTGAGCAAGCCAGTTGGATGCACACCCACTTAGTTTCTTTTGATGAGCTTTCATATACTTATAGTTCTAGTGCATCCGTTGCATGGCAATCCCTACTCACTCACATTGATATCTATTGATGGGCATCTCCATAGCCCGTTGATACGCCTAGTTGATGTGAGACTATCTTCCCCTCTCTTTTTTCTCCACAACCACCCTTCTATTCCACATAGTGCTATGTCCATGGCTCACGCTCATGTATTGCGTGAAGATTGAAAAAGTTAGAGTATGAAACAATTGCTTGGCTTGTCATCAGGGTTGTGCATGATTTAAATACTTTGTGTGGTGAAGATAGAGCATAGCCAGACTATATGATTTTGTAGGGATAACTTTCTTTGGCCATGTTATTTTGAGAAGACATAATTACTTTATTAGTATGCTTGAAGTGTTATTATTCTTTATGTCAATATGAACTTTTGTCTTGAATCTTTCTAATCTGAATATCCATACCACAATTAAGAAATTTTGCATTGAAATTATGCCAATTAGCACTCCGCATCAAAAATTCTCTTTTTATCATTTACCTACTTGAGGACGAGCAGAAATTAAGCTTGGGGATGCCTGATACGTCTCCAGCGTATCTATAATTTTTGATTGCTACATGCTATATTATCTACTGTTTTGGACTATATTGGGCTTTATTTTCCACTTTTATATTATTTTTGGGACTAACCTATTAACCGGAGGCCCAGCCCAGAATTGCTATTTTTTGCCTATTTCAGTGTTTCGAAGAAACAGAATATCAAACGGAGTCCTAACAGAAAAATCCTTTTTGGAACGTGATTTTCTTCTCGGATAAGACCCAGGAGACTTGGACCCTACACCAAGAAGTACCGGAGGCGGTCACGAGGGTAGGGGGCACCCCCCCATAGGGCGCGTCCCCCTGCCTCGTGGGCCCCTCGGTGCTCCACCGACATACTCCTTCCTCCTATATATACCCACGTACCCCCAAATGATCAGAACAGGAGCCAAAAACCTAATTCCACCGCCGCAACTTTCTGTATCCATGAGATCCCATCTTGGGACCTGTTCCGGAGCTCTGCCGGAGAGGGCCGTCATCACAGAGGGCTTCTACATCATCATAGCCCCTCCGATGAAGTGTGAGTAGTTTACCTCAGACCTTCGGGTCCATAGTTATTAGCTAGATGGCTTCTTCTCTATTTTTGGACCTCAATACAATGTTCTCCCCCTCTCTTGTGGAGATCTATTCGATGTAATCTTCTTCTTTTGCGGTGTGTTTGTTGAGACCGATGAATTGTGGGTTTATGATCAAGTCTATCTATGAACAATATTTGAATCTTCTCTGAATCCTTTTATATATGATTGGTTATCTTTGCAAGTCTCTTAGAATTATCCGTTTGGTTTGGCCAACTAGATTGGTAGTTCTTGCCATGGGCGAAGTGCTTAGCTTTGGGTTCGATCTTGCAGCGTTCTTTCCCAGTGACAGAAGGGGCAGCAAGACATGTATTGTATCGTTGTCATCAAGGATAACAAGATGGGGTTATTTCATATTGCATGAATTTATCTCTCTACATCATGTCATCTTGCTTAAAGCGTTACTCTGCTTTTAACTTAATACTCTAGATGCATGCTGGATAGCGGTCGATGAGTGGAGTAATAGAAGTAGATGCAGAATCGTTTCGATCTACTTGTCACGGACGTGATGCCTATATACATGATCATGCCTAGATATTCTCATAACTATGCTCAATTTTGTCAATTGCTCAACAGTAATTTGTTCACCCACCATAGAAAACTTATGCTCTTGAGAGAAGCCACTAGTGAAACCTATGGCCCCCGGGTCTATTCTCATCATATCAATCTCCATTACTTTAATCTTGTTTTGTCTTTACTTTGACTTTTACTTTTCACTTTGCATCTTTATATCAAAAATAGCAAAAATATTATCTATCAGATCTCACTTCCGTAAGTGACCGTGAAGGGATTGACAACCCCTAATCGCGTTGGTTGCGTTGAGCTCTTTGTGTTGTGTAGGTACGAGGGACTTGCGCGTGGCCTCCTACTAGATTGATACCTGGGTTCTGAAAAATTGAGGGAAATACTTACGCTACTCTGCTGCATCATCCTTTCCTCTTCGGGGAAAACCAACACAAGCTCAAGAGGTAGCACCCACAAGTATAGGGGATCGCAACAGCTTTTGAGGGTAGAGTATTCAACCCAAATTTATTGATTCGACACAAGGGGAGCCAAAGAATATTCTCAAGTATTAGTAGCTGAGTTGTTAATTCAACCACACCTAGAAACTTAGTATCTGCAGCAAAGTGTTTAGTAGCAAAGTAATATGATAGTGATGGTAGCAGCAACAAAAGTAAAGACAGTAAAAAGTAATGGTTTTGGTATTTTGTAGTGATTGTAACAGTAGCAGCGGGAAAGTAAATAAGCGAGAACCAATATATGGAAAACTCGTAGGCACCGGATTAGTGATGGATAATTATGCCGGATGCGGTTCATCATGTAATAGTCATAACATAGGGTGACACAGAACTAGCTCCAATTCATCAATGTAATGTAGGCATGTATTCCGTATATAGTCATACGTGCTTATGGAAAAGAACTTGCATGACATCTTTTGTCCTACCCTCCCGTGGCAGTGGGGTCCTATTGGAAACTAAGGGATATTAAGGCCTCCTTTTAGTAGAGAACCGGAACAAAGCATTAGCACATAGTGAATACATGAACTCCTCAAACTATGGTCATCACCGGGAGTGGTCCCGATTATTGTCACTTCGGGGTTGCCGGATCATAACACATAGTAGGTGACTATAGACTTGCAAGATAAGATCAAGAACTCACATATATTCATGAAAACATAATCGGTTCAGATCTGAAATCATGGCACTCGGGCCCTAGTGACAAGCATTAAGCATAGCAAAGTCATAGCAACATTAATCTCAGAACATAATGGATACTAGGGATCAAACCCTAACAAAACTAACTCGATTACATGATAAATCTCATCCAACCCATCATCGTGCAACAAGCCTACGATGGAATTACTCATGCACGGCGGTGAGCATCATGAACTTGGTGATGGAGGATGGTTGATGATGACGACGGCGACGAATCCCCCTCTCCGGAGCTCCGAACGGACTCCTGATCAGCCCTCCCGAGAGGTTTTAGGGCTTGGCGGCGGCTTTGTATCATAAAACGCGATGATTTCTTCTTTCTGATTTTTTTCTCTCCGAAAGCAAATATATAGAGTTGGAGTTGGCGTCCGAGGGTTTCCAGGGGGCCCACGAGGTAGGGGGCACGCCCTAGGGGGTGGGCGCCCCCCACCCTCGTGAGAAGGGTGTGGGCCCCTGGTCTTCATCTTTGGCGATGATTTTTTATTATTTTTTCTAAGATGTTCCGTGGAGTTTCAGGTCATTCCGAGAATATTTGTTTTCTGCACATAAAACAACACCATGGCAATTCTGCTGAAAACAACGTCAATCCAGTTTAGTTCCATTCAAATCATACAAGTTAGAGTCCAAAACAAGGGCAAAAGTGTTTGGAAAAGTAGATGCGACGGAGACGTATCATTGTTCTGTGCCTGCCAGCGTGCTTTGCTAGGATTTTCGACCAGTAATCCCTTTGTGCAGACAATGATTTCTACTACTGGCTGCTAGATTAGATATGTAGATGTCATACATGATACTACCTCGTACCTCCGTTCCTAAATATAAGTCTTTCTAGAGATTCCACTATAGGCTACATAAGGAGCAAAATGAGTGAATCTACACTCGAGAATGCATCTATATACATCTGTATGTGGTCCATACTTGAATTTCTTCAAAGACATATATTTAGGAACAGGGGCAGTACGTTACACAAAATCGTAGGTGGCTTGTAGGAATTCCACTGCACTACATTAGGCTCCCTTAGAGTGCCTGCTAGTCCAGCATACAGAGTCATGTCTAGTTTATGGTATGCACACAATCGTTAATTGGTGGTTTAAATATGCGCAAGGGATATGCAATGTAGTATCATGTAGAGATTTCTGAAATTAGCCGTGTCAACTTGCAGATAGGGTTACACAATGAAAAAGTACAAGATGTATGTGGCAATTTCATGGAACATCGCAAAAAAAAGGAGAGGCAGCGGTGAGCCTATACAGTGTGCCATGGTACGTCACTCCTCCATTGCAATCATCGTGACATGTTATTTGTATGCCAGTTCTATTAGCCAAGTTTCTTAGGGACAGTTATTATGAGTTATCCTAACAAAATAAGCACCTGTGAATATAAGCTCCATGTAATAAGCCAACCAGTTCTTTTCATTGCGTTTTCAGCTTATCTTTGGTATGATCAGTGGAAATTCTAGATTGCATTATATTTTTTCATTTTGCTGCCCATATGTAAATTAATTTGACTTGCAAACATCACAAATTGAACCCAGTGCAGTAATTAATATGATAGGAAAACAGAACATCACTATTTGCTCAAAATGCAAAAACAAAGAAACCATCTACTTTGCACAATCTACTTTGGTCAATGTTTTCCATAGAGATCCCATTGCCTAATTTAAACGAAGCACACATGACCCACATTTAAATGAAGAACAATTATTTATTGAAATTCGATGGTCCAAGTGGCTGGTTATTATCGTATAGAAGCACCACCTGAAAGCATCATATAGCAGTAGCAGCAGCTCATAGCAACTCATCATACAGCAGCAACAGCTCATAGCAATTCATCATATAGCAGCAGCAGGAGCAGCTCATAGCAATGCATCATATAGCAGCAGCGGAAGCAGCTCATAGAAATTCATCGTATAGTGGAAAGGGGAGAGGAGATGCAAGCAGGCAGGGCAATGAATGCTTGCGTGTTTGTTTTTACTTGAGGGTCAGGTGTGACATGGGCGTCAGCCGTTGCATTTTGAGTGTAATATAGGCAGACAACATAGTCATTTCACTATTCCCCTTCCCTTCAATTTTTAGTGAGGTTCTACCCGAAACACCCCCCTCCAAAGCGAAATTAGTTAAGCCCAAGCCCATAACTCAAAAATGACTTCTTTACACCTTTTATGGCTTATTTTGACAATATGCCCTGAAAAGGCGGAATTGAACTGGCCCTTAACCTGCAATTCAATTGTGCGTGCAATTATGAATCACTCCTGCCTGCTATCTGTACATTTAGGCATCATCATACATGGCATAACCTAATACATGTGCATTCCATTGTAGAATCTGGAATATGCAATGTTTATGTTAGTTCATATGTTGCACATGATGTTTAAATTCCCCTTAAATCTGGTCAATCAAGTGATGGTCTTTAAGCCTCCTTCTTTGCTTCTTTTCTTGATATGTAAGATTTGCTCACACATCTGTTCAATTGCTTGTTTGCATCAGCTAGCCATACTAGGACTGTTTGCTTTGATTACTTGCTGTTCTTGACATAACACTCTAACAGAGCTTGTCAATGATTTAAACACTAAGGGATGCTGTAGTGGGGCCTTGTCTAACTCATAGGTGACATAAAGGTTTGGTTGTACACTACAGTAGGCTCTCCAAGAGTACCTGGAGATCCAGTTCGAAGGTATGCCTAGTTTCTACATAGTGTAGACATAGTAAATGCTCATTTCATTGTGTGCAAGTGCAAGAGACGCGGCATGTTTCATTATGTGGTGTTGTTTTGTTATAATCTCATCCTTTTGTGTTCACAGACTGGAAAGTATGCATATTTATCTTCCAAGGAGACGAGTAACTAGTTTTTGTCACTTTGAAGACGGGGTGCAATGAAGATAAGATTGAGGATTTCCAAGTACAAGATGTTAGGAAGGAGCCTTGCAAGAGAAGTAGGAGCTGCGCTGAGCCTCTTCAACCTGCTAAGGTAAGTCACTGTATGCAACTCAACAGTTCAATTCCTCGTTTGTTTCAGGCATAGTTAATTTTCTCTTTTCAAATGCTTTATTTGTCTTGAGTTAATGAGATGCCCAAATAATCATGCCTGATGTTCGGTACTTGTATCACTATTAGTTGCCATAATTAAAGGCCTTACCATTTAATTACTCTGCCGAAGTGTGCCCGAAGCTTTGAACTCTATTAACCAACTATTATTGCATGAGGCTCACAATCTAGTTTATACTACGCTAATGATTGCATAGTTTTGCCTGCTGTAGTATGTTTGTATGAAACCCTCTGCTGTTCATTATGCTCCCTAAGACTTTAATTGAGGCACAAAATGGCCAATTGCTTGCTTACTTATACGCAGCATGCTATCTAAATTTGTAACTTGTCCGTGTTTTCGATTGGGCCCCAACATCATGCTCCTCTGGTGAGCTAAGAGAGATTTCTGTATGCAGGCTGCACAGACTATCTTTTTTATAATTTTTAAAATATCACTTACTTATGCTTCATGACATGTAACATTTTTTTAAAGTGACGTGTAACATTATTGTTAGTCCTGTTTTGCCATGTAGTACAAAATAGTGTCTTGTTCGCTTCACTGTTGTAACTATATTTTTGCCCTAGTCATGTGTACTTACAGAAACATTTCAGGATGAAGTGACATCAACACAAAGATCTGTGAGCTGTGCGGCATGGCCGTTACCGAATGATTATGGATTGGAATTGGAATGTGGTGATGTTCTCGAGCATCAACTAGAGGTGGCAAGACAACGTGTACATGATTGTCAATGTATAATCAACAAGTTGAGACTGGACATGCAGGTATTAGATGCAGGAGTCAAAAAAACGAAACAAGACACTCAGGTAACCATGAAGGAATTGGAGATTTTGCAGACTGAAATTTGTGCTATCTGAATCCGGCCAATCCTATTTTCTGAAGAGATTATAGTTCAAATGGAGTTAAGTCGGTGCGCGTCCATGATGTATGAGTTGTATTTGCCCAGTGTATGTAATTTGTTGTTTGTGTATGCTTTATTATCACCTGTGCCGAACCATAATGCCTAGTGGGTATAATCGGTTGTAATTTCTTTATTGTATAGTGTCAGATTATTCTACCTTTCTATGCCTTGATCTCTTTGTTGTAATAGTGTAGGATTTTTAGAGGTGATAGTATTGAGTAGGATAATTCTTTGAATATGCTATATCATTCAAACGGGGGCCAATTCGCCCGACCATGGCCCTTCGCGGGCCGTCGGATCCATGGGCCTTCTACGTCTCGTAGGATCCATGGGCCTTGTACATCTCGTAGGATCCATGGGCCTTCTACGTCTCGTAGGATCCATGGGCTTGTACGTCTCGTAGGATCCATGGGCCGCCGGCTCATTTATGGGTCTTGTACGGGCCTTTAATGGGCCGTAGATGGGCCTTTAATGGAAATCGTATGTTTTATGGGCTGACCATAACGGGCCGTTAATAGGCCGTATTTGGTGATGCTATGAAAATGGCCCAACAGACTAATGGTCCGCAAACGGGCCGACTGTAACGACGAGCTGAATTTGGCCCACAAACAAAAAATGACAGTAACGGGTCGTAAGTAACCGAATGCTGCAAATGAGCCGAAGAATAAATGGGCCCTCAGAAGGCCAAAAGTTAACTTGGACTGGAAACGGCCCAATGGAATAACGGGTCGTTAATGGGTATAAAGTGATACACTATTCATTACGGGCCAGTTTCACCACGGGCTGTTAATGGGTGTAAAGTAATACACTGTTCATTATGGGTCAGTTTCAGCACGAGCTGCTAATGGGCCAAGAGTTACAAAGGGCCTCATATGAGCCGAAAGATGTCATGGGCTATACATGGGCCAGAACTAAAAACGGGCTGGAATCATATTGGATGGCCCAGATGACGCTACTGGGCCTAATTCGGATAGGGTGTAACGGGCCTTGGATTAGCGGGCTGTAAATGTGCTATATGCGAACAGGCCGTTAACAGGCTTTCCATGGGCCGCCCGCTAGCTTTTGACCAAGTCAAATGGGCCGGCCTTTTCACAGGAATGGGCCACTATTGGGCCGTGCCATGTGTCAACGTATCATAGGCGCCTTCTGTCCAGTGAGTGGATGACATCTGTCCCAACGATGAGCCGACACGTGTTTCCTCTAGCCAATGATGATTTTACACGTGGAAAATCCCCATTGGTCGGGGCTGTTAACGGGTTATCGGATCCAAAACCCGACCCGATAGCTTAACGGCGTTCCGTTACGGTGGATGCCACGTGTCGGTCACCCTTGACGAAAGCACTTCTTTGACGCGCGCTTTATTGTCATGGAAGTGGACACTTCCGTGATGATAATTTTGGTAATGTCATGGAACACTTCTACGAGAACACAGGTATGACTATCTTGATTCTGTAATAAATTTGTCATGGATGTACATGCATGACAAAAAAGCGACCTACTGTGACAAACACGTATCATCACTGAAGTGTATTTTTTTTGTAGTGTGGGTTGGTGGCCAGGATGGCTTTTATTTCTTCCAATCTGGCCTTGGCTGCGTCCGTCCACTCGAAGTGTTCAGTGCACCGAAGAAGGCGATAAAGGGGGAGTGCCTTTTCTCCTAATCGAGAGATAAAGCGGCTTAAGGCTGCCACACATCTAGTTAACTTCTGGATTTGCTTGAGGTCAGTTGGGATAGCCAACTGCGACAGAGCTCGTATTTTAGCCAGATTTGCTTCAATTCCTCTACTGGAGACGATGAAGCCCAGGAGCTTTCCGGCGGGTATGCCGAAAACACATTTTTCTGGACTGAGCTTAATGTCGTATGTTCGGTGATTGTCGAACGTGTGCCTCAAGTCGTCTATTAAGGAGTCGACGTGTCTGGTTTTAACGACCACATCGTCTACGTATGCCTCCATTGTTTTGCCGATCTGCTTTTCCAGGCATGTTTGAATCATGCGTTGATATGTTGCGCCGACGTTTTTGAGCCCGAAGGGCATTGTGTTAAAACAGAAGGGGCCGTATGGAGTGATAAATGTCGTTGCGGCTTGATCAGACTCTGCCATCTTGATTTGGTGGTAACCAAAGTATGCGTTGAGGAAGCATGATGAGTCGTGTCCTGTGGTGGCATCGATAATTTGATCGATGTGAGGGAGGGGGAAGGGATCCTTTGGGCAAGCCTTATTAAGGTCCTTGAAGTCGATGCATAGGCGCCAGGATTTTTCCTTCTTTGGTACCATTACTAGGTTTGCTAGCCAGTCCAGATGTTTTATTTCTCTAATGAATCCGGCCTCCAGTAACTTGGCTAGCTCCTCTCCCATGGCTTGTCTCTTAGGTTCGGAGAAACGCCGGAGAGTCTGCTTGACTGACTTGAATCCCTTTAGAATGTTAAGGCTATGCTCGGCCAGCCTGCGTGGGATTCCTGGCATGTTTGAAGGATGCCAGGTAAATATGTCCCAATTCTCACGCAGGAACTCCCGTAGTGCGGCGTCTACAGCGGGGTTTAAGTGTGCCCCGATGGATGATGTTTTTGTGGAGTCCGTTGGATGGACTTGGAATTTGACTATTTCATCCGCTGGTTCAAAAGATATGGACTTGGATCTTTTGTCGAGTATCACATCGTCCCTATCCACTGTGGAGCGCAGCGCAGTTAATTCCTCCACCGCAAGGGCTACGGATAATGCCTCGAGCTCCAGTACGGCTGTTTTGTTCTCGGCGCAGAGTGCTATGTCCGGATCACTAGCTAGAGTGATGATTCCATTGGGCCCGGGCATTTTGAGCTTCATGTACCCGTAATGGGGTATGGCTTGGAAGATCGTGAATGTCTCCCGCCCTCGAAGGGTGTGGTATGTGATGGCCTGGCTTATTAGGGATGATAGACTACTCATATCAATAAGGAATTCCTTCTTTTCCGGGAGCCCATTCGGGCAGAACTCCAAAGTTAAGCGTGCTCAGCTTGGAGTAGTGTCGGGATGGGTGACCGACCGGGAAGTTGCTCCCGTGTGCGCATGAGTGAGGACAAAGTGCGCAGAAAAGACTAGTATTGATCTGTGGGCCAGTCCAGATCCCACCAGGAGTAACGACCAACGGCGGGTGTGTCCGGGGCGTTACAAGTTGGTATCAGAGCCGACCCTCGTGGTTACACGGATGGTTGCGGACAGGTGCGTGGTCATGTTGTTCATGAAGTTTGTGACACGTCGTGGCACACGGCATGGCACATGTACTGGACTGGAAGCACAGACGTATGTGTCAAGAGGGAACGTTCCTGTGGCCCGACGAGGACGTCGGTTCCTCTGAGTGGGGGTGTATGTGATGGCCTGGCTTATTAGGGATGATAGACTACTCATATCAATAAGGAATTCCTTCTTTTTCGGGAGCCCATTCGGACAGAACTCCAAAGTTAAGCGTGCTCAGCTTGGAGCAGTGTCAGGATGGGTGACCGACCGGGAAGTTGCTCCCGGGTGCGCATGAGTGAGGACAAAGTGCGCAGAAAAGACTAGTACTGATCTGTGGGGCCAGTCCTGATCCCGCCAGGAGTAACGACCACCGGTGGGTGTGTCCGGGGCATTACAAACTTGTAACACCCACGATGCGGCTATATCTCCCATGTGCTGGAGCTCGACTTAGAGGCATAGCCGCATAGTAGGCATGTCGCAAGAGGGGTAATCTTTACACATCCCATGTACTGAATAAGAAAGGGATAAAGAGTTGGCTTTCAATCCCCACTTCACACAATACATGAATATAGCATTACATCAACCAGAATACAATCAAGGTCCGACTATGGAACCAAATAAAGAAAGACAACCCCTAATGCTAGATCCCCGATCGCCCCGACTGGGCTCAACTACTGATCAACTAGAAATGAAAACAACACAATGAACACGATCTTCTTCGAGCTCCTCCTTGAGCTCGGTTGCGTCACCTGCATAGTATCATCGACACCTGCAACTGGTTTTGGAAGTAATCTGTGAGTCATGGGGACTCAGAAATCTCACACCCTCGCGATCAAGACTATTTAAGATTATAGGTAGGAAAAAGGGTAGTGAGGTGGAGCTGCAGCAAGCACTAACATATATGGTGGCTAACTTACACAAATGAGAGCGAGAAGAGAGGGAAAGCACGGTCGATAAACTATCGTGATCAAGAAGTGATCCTGAAACTACTTACGTCCAAGCTAAAAGATACTTGAGGGGATTTAGATACATGAGAGAGAAGAGATCACGAGCTGATAAGAGAATACTTGAATGATGCACCGGTATGATTTGGAGAACAAGAGCTGAAAGCTGGAATGAATAATCCTAAAATGATGGCCTTCGGAGAATCAAACTAAAAAGAATCTTTAATTGCTCTGGATGGGTGAAAAGAATTCTCACAATCGAAAACAATTATTTGAGGATGGCATCAAGCTAGAATCATGAATCTTGAAGAGAATGGAGCAAGATTTAAGAGAAACTCTTCTTCAGTCTAAAAATGTTGAGAATGAGGATGAGAAACACCACCATGAATAGTTGAGATACTCCAGGATGACGAATAGAAAGGTCGAGCCAACGATGAAAAGAATTTGACAGATCTTGGAGAAATACATATGACTGATGATAATTCATTCTTATGTCAAACTTTGAGAAAATTTGAGGATAGCTCTGGGAAAATTAGAAGAGTCAGGTAAGATCCTGGAAAAAGACATGTGGGTTAGGGCCCACTAAAAAGATACACCATTGAACAATTTAAAAGAGAGATTGTGCCAGTTGAATTAAATAGCTTGAATGAGATAACAACCTCGAAATAGGTTGAACGGATCTTGAATGGAAAGACGAGCCTTCTGAGATAACTTCAGCACTTTGGATATGAATAAAGAGAGATGAACTATTAAGAGGAGCACCAGCATGGGAAAGCATTTGAAACAAGGAAAGGAATGATCAACACCGAAAGCTTGAATTGCAACCACCGGAGAAGAAAAGAGAAAGGAGGATGATAAACTTGAAGCTTCGTTAGTATCTTCCTGAGAATCACCGGATAAGAATATTGATGGAAAAGAATGGAGAGACTTCACATCAATAAGATGGATACTTGATTAAGACATCTAATTCCTTGAAGAAACAAGGGTGGGTGGGCGGGAAAGCAAAGGCAACTTGGGGCGGATCAAACAAGCAACGTTGAGAAGACTTTGAGTTGATCTTGCGGATGGAGAAAATGATAGGATCCACTTGAAGAGAAAAAACTCTAGTTGAAAAGGATTGACATGACAATATCGATTGTCACGAAGGATTAGCATCCACATAGAAGTATGGGAACATCGCTTAGGGAAGGTATGGAATCAACACTTGACATTGACGTAACTCGAATACCACAAATCAAAACAAAGGATTGGCTTGCAGAATAAGCCGGAAACAAACATATAATAGATCCCATATCGTATCATGTGTCTGTTGGAAAGATATCCTATGTGATAGTTGAATTCCCACTTATAAACTCCCGAAAGTTTCTGGTTATGCAATCAGGTGTTGATGATACAGGGGAAGCATAATATCTCACCCAAACTAACAAATCCTACATCCAGCTGTATCCATCCTTCAACACATAACCAAGAAACCTTCGGAAATCGTTTACCTCAACCTTCAAAAATCATCCATTATACGAGTTATGGCAATACTCCCGAACTCCCGCCCAAGTACTGGGTGGCGTCGAGGTTATCTCACCAACAACTGCATAAAAGAGATTTTCGATGTCGGCGAACTCAGGTATTCCAGAACTGCAACGATAAAACAGTGACGACAACACCTCAGAGCTCAACTCCTCGGGACACTGCCACAACCCCTAAATGTCACGAGGCACCAAGAACAATGTTCTTGTCACAAAACCATCGAAACGATTCCAAGATACCCGCGTGATCCTAAATTTTTTTAGTGAAATTTGAGAAGAGAAGAGTGAAAACTCTACGTCAGGAAGCCTCACCAGAGCGACGAAGGGACTGAGGAGTAAAAAGAATCTTACTCTCCGACATATATAATACTATAAGACTCAAAACATTTTTCTAGACTCAACAACGCGAACGATTCGATCAAGCAGGGGCCTCCTAAGTCGGGGAAGGCTCTGATTACCAACTTGTAATACCCACGATGCGGCTATATCTCCCACGTGTCGGAGCACGATTTAGAGGCATAGCCGCATAGTAGTCATGTCGCTAGAGGGGTAATCTTTATACATCCCATGTACTGAATAAGAAAGGGATAAAGAGTTGGCTTACAATTGCCACTTCACACAATACATGAATATAGCATTACATCAACCAGAATACAATCAAGGTCCGACTACGGAACCAAATAAAGAAAGACAACCCCTAATGCTAGACCCCCAATCGCCCCGACTGGGCTCCACTACTAATCAACTAGAAACGAAAACAACACAACGAACACGATCTTCTTCGAGCTCCTCCTTGAGCTCGGTTGCGTCACCTGTACGGTATCATCGGCACCTACAACTGGTTTTGGAAGTAATCTGTGAGTCACGGGGACTCAGCAATCTCACACCCTCGTGATCAAGACTATTTAAGCTTATAGGTACGAAAAAGGGTAGTGAGGTGGAGCTGCAGCAAGCACTAGCATATATGGTGGCCAACTTACGCAAATGAGAGCGAGAAGAGAGGCAAAGCATGGTCGATAAACTATCATGATCAAGAAGTGATCCTGAAACTACTTACGTCGAAGCATAACACGAGACCGTGTTCTCTTCTCGGACTCCGCCGAAAAGAGACCATCACGGCTACACACGCTCTTGATTCATTTTAATTAAGTTATGTGTCAGGTTTTCTACAACCGGATATTAACAAATTCCCATCTGCCCATAATCGCGGGCACGACTTTCGAAAGTTCAAAACCCTGCAGGGGTGTCCCAACTTAGCCCATCACAAGCTCTCACGGTCAACGAAGGATAGTCCTTCTCCCAGGACGACCCGATCAGACTCGGATTCCCGGTTACAAGACATTTCGACAATGGTAAAACAAGACCAGCAAAGCCACCCGAATTTGCCGACAAATCCCGATAGGAGTTGCACATATCTCGTTCTTAGGGCACACCGGATAAGCAATTCGTACAACTAAAACCAACCCTCAAGTTTCCCCGAGGTGGCGCTGCAAGGGGCTCTAGTTTGGACCAACACTCAGAGGAGCACTGGCCCGGGGGTAACCCAAGGGAAAAAGGCTTAGGTGGCAAATGGTAAAACCAAGGTTGGGCCTTGCTGGAGGAGTTTTATTCAAGGAGAACTGTCAAGGGGTTCCCATTATAACCCAACCGCGTAAGGAACGCAAAATCAAGGAACATAACACCGGTATGACGGAAACTAGGGCGGCAAGAGTGGAACAAAACACCAGGCATAAGGCCGAGCCTTCCGCCCTTTACCAAGTATATAGATGCATTAAAGTAAATAAGATATAATAATGATATCCCAACATTATCCATGTTCCAACATGGAACAAACTCCAACTTCACCTACAACTAGCAACGCTATAAGAGGGGCTGAGCAAAGCGATAACATAGCCAAACAACGGTTTGCTAGGACAAGGTGGGTTAGAGGTTTGACATGGAAATATGGGAGGCATGATGAATCATGTGGTAGGTATCACATCGTAGCAATAGAGCGAACAACTAGCAAGCAAAGATAGAAGTGATTTCGAGGGTATGGTCATCTTGCCTGCAAAGTTCTCCGAGTTGACGTAAGCTTGATCCTCGTAAGGGTACTCAATGGGTAACTCGAACACGAACTCGTCTCCCAACTCTACCCAAGGCAAGAACACAAGCAAAGGAAACAAAAATCAACCATGGTGCAATGCGCAAGCAACATGATGCCAAACATGGCATGATATGCGGGGCGTGATATGTAATGCATATGCATGCTCTGGAAGGAAAAGATTGAACCAGGCCTCAACTTGTCAAACCAAGTGTGCCGCTGGAAAGATGAGTTGATTCCGGTCGAAATCGATATAAAGATCACCAGAATCGGATGCACGGTTTGCAAATGGCAAGCAAAACAATAATGGCACTACTCTGCGATAAACAACACGATGCCATCTAGAATGCAACAAGAAACTAAGCTACTGCACCCCAACATAGCAAAAAAGCACATGGAAGTGATCTACTCAAGATGCTTGACAAAAGATGAGCACTGAGCTACGGCTAAATCACACAAGAGCAGGTTCAAACAAGCATGGCAAAAGGGCAAAAGATAACAGCATCACAGACTTAGTGAAAAAACTAACATGTGAGGAATTAACATCAGGAAGCAATGTTTAGAGCAAGATAACAACATGCTACAGGATCATATCATAGCAATACAAGGCATGGCATGAATCTACTCAAAGTACATAACAAAAGTCCCTCACTGACCATAAGCCAAAAAGGATGAGAAGATATGATGGGACCCATGTAAACATAGCAAGTATCGTTAACAGATCCAGACTTAGCAGAAAAACTGGACATGGCATAAACAGAATTACGAAGGCATATTTGCGAGCTTGATGCACTCAACACAAGGCATTGCATGACAAGCCAAACATACTACCAGCAAGAAGACATGATCAAGAAGCTAACCATGGAAAGAACAATCTCATAGCATGCATGGATCAACTACAACAACCTTGGCAAAATTGATTAACACGTAAACAATCTGCCAGGACATTTTATAGCACTCTTGCAACAGACATTTGGGCATCAAGATGGACTCAAACAAGCATGGTGCAATGGAACAAAATGAAGAGGACATTCTAACGAACATTTTGATATATGGCACGCACAAAAGGAGGTATGGATGCGGAGTTATGATGCGATGAACATGGCCTGAAAATATGAGGGCGAAAAGGACTTAGTCAATTTTCACCTCGCAAAAAAGTCAACGGGACAAGATGAACCCGAGACGAGGAGATCCAGGACGGAGGGGCTCCGTTTGGTTCGGGGATGGATGGATCTCGTCCAACTCGACGGGATCTGGCGCAGGACGAGCTCCGGCGAACCTCCGACAAGGCGCGGAAGCCAAGGTGAGGCGGGAAAGGCGGAGGCGAGGCTGGAGCAGCGGTTCTCGGGCGCAGGGAGGCGCCGGTCGCCGGCGAGGTCAGCGGATGATGGGGTGCAGCGACGCGGAGCATGGGCGCTGGGATCCGGCGGCGGTGGTCGTTGCGGTCGGCGGCGGCTAAGCGCGGGACGCCGGCGGGCGGAGTGCCGAAGCTCGCCGGCGGGAGGCAGTGGAGGCGAGCGCGGGCGGCGGGGCAGGCACGCGGTGGCTCAGGCCCATTGCGGCCCGGGGCGGGCCGGCCTTGGGCCCCGGCGGGCCGCGGCGGCACGGAGGAGAGAGAGGGCCAGTGGGGTGAGGTGGCGAAGCGGGATTGGAGGAGGGGGCGGTGGCGGCGAACATGTCCGGCGCGAACAGATGTGTCCGCCGGCGCGGTGGAGAAGGGGCTAGGGTTCATCTGTTCGAAATTTCGGGGAGGCACACATATATATAGGTAGAGGGAGCTAGAGTCCAAATGAGGTGCGGTTTTCGGCCACGCGATCGTGATCGAACGACCGAGAGGATGGAGAGGGTTTGGACGGGTTATTGGGCCATTTTCGAGGGGTGTTGGGCTGCAACACACACGAGGCCTTTACGATTCCCCGGTTAACCGTTGGAGTATCAAACAGACTCCAAATGGCACAAAACTTGACAGGCGGTCTACCGGTGGTATACCAAGGCCGCTTGGCAAATCTCGGTCCATTCCGAGAACGTTTAACACCCGCACACGAAAAGAGGCAAAAGGGGGCACCGGAGGATGTAGGAGTGTTGGATTGCAAAACGGACAACGGGGAAAATGCTCGGATGCATGAGACGAACATGTATGCAAATACGATGCACATGATGACATGATGAAATGCATGACACACAAACAAATGACAAGGCAACAACACCGAATAACTGGAAGACACCTGGTGCAACGGTCTCGGGGTGTTACATGGTATCCGCTACTGAACGGGGCCAGTTGGAATGTAATTTCTTCGGACCTGTAATTCTCCGGAGTGCCGAATACCACATCTAGTGTGATTTTCCCAGCACAATGTGCCTCCCGACTGGGGATGATTCCTCGGAAGGTCATGCTGCTTTGCTCAATACGGTTTCTGTCTATTTCCTTTTTTGAAGAGTCTCCTCATAAATGAGGTTTAATCCGTTGCCGCCGTCCATGAGCACTTTAGTAAGCCGAAAGCCATCCACTATTGGACTAAGGACCAAGGCGGCTGGTGCTCGGGCTGTTCAGAATTTAGGTTCGTCATTGGCATTGAAGGTGATAGCCGTCTCGCTCCATGGATTTATTGCTGCCATGTGGCAAACTTCGACAAGGCTGCGGATTGCTCGCTTACGCCTATTATTTGAGGCGAAGGTCTCAAAGACTGTCAATATTGTATTGTTATCCACGGGATGGTGCTCTGAGGTGTCTTGAATGAGAAGATCCTCACCGCTCTTGGCCACCTACTGGAGTACCCAACATGCTCTAAGGCTGTGTGTTGGTATGGTATCCGTTGTACTATGAATTTTGCAGGGCCCGTTAAGCCATCCCTCCAATACGGTTCCATGACCTGTAGTGGGCTTTTGCTTCTTTGTAATTGAGTCGGGTGACTTATGAGAGTGCACCCTTTTAGTTCGAACTAGGTGTTTTGTCAGAGCCGGATTATCCCAAAATTTTGTTTGGGTTTTCCAGGCGCTTTCCATCGCACAATACTTCCGCACTATGGCCACCAAGTCAGTGAAGTGTGCTATGTCACGGCGACTTATGGCGTTGAGGATTCCCTTCTCCATGCAATTGTTGCAGAAGAACGAAATTGCATCTTCTTCGTGACAGTCCTTGACCTTGTTCATTACAAGGAGGAATCTGGCCCAATAGTGACGTACTGTCTCTTGGGGCTCTTGCCTAATGTGGGAAACATCATTTATATCTGGGTGGGTGGGTGGATTTAAGTCCAGACCTTGCCACAATCTGAGACCCAGGGGCGAGGGAGTTTCCGATCTTGGAAGTTCGGGCTCCGGGATGTTGCCCCACAGGTTTGGCATGCTGCCTGATTCTAGGTTCAGGGTTAGGGCGATGTCCTCCCGTGGATGGGTATCCGGCTCGGAGAGCTCGGGAATCCGAACATAGTTCGTCCTCAGGATAGAGGAAAAATCGCCGCATTGCTCCTCCACCACCGCTATCTAATGGGTGACCGGCGGAGAGTTAATCTCCCTTTGGTCGGGTTTAAGCCCAATCCGATCGTAGTCTGTAGCGACTCCCAGAGTGGCGATGCGATCCTAGAGCTCGTCCAAAGAGGAGAGCTACATTGGATTCATCTGCTCGGTGAACTTCGAGCCGATGTGGAGGATATTTTCGATGACCCGAGAAGTCATCGTCGGCGCAGCGGCCGAGCAGGCGGTCATGACGAAACTGCCTAGTCGGAGAGTTTGGCCTATAGCCAGGGCTCCCCCAGAGGTGAGGTTGTTCTTGACAACGAGACGAGCCATCCCTCCTTATGATGACTACACAGTGGAACTCTCAATGAAAGCACCAATGTCTGTGTCAAAACCAGCGGATCTCGGGTAGGGGGTCCCGAACTATGCGTCTAAGGCGGATGGTAACAGAAGGCGGGGGACACGATGTTTATCCAGGTTCGGGCCCTCTCGATGGAGGTAATACCCTACGTCCTGCTTGATTGATCTTGATGATATGAGTATTACAAGAGTTGATCTACCACAAGAACATAGAGGCTAAACCCTAGAAGCTAGCCTATGGTATGATTGTATGTTGTCCTACGGACTAAACCCTCCGGTTTATATAGACATCGGAGGGGGCTAGGGTTACACAGAGTTGGTTACAAGGGAGGAGATCTACATATCCGTATTTCCAAGCTTGCCTTCCATGCCAAGGAGAGTCCCATCCGGACACGGGATGAAGTCTTCTATCTTGTATCTTCATAGTCAACAGTCCGGCCAAAGGATATAGTTCGGCTGTCTGGAGACCCCCTAATCCAGGACTCCCTCAATGATAGCGAAACAGTCAGACGAGGAAACGTACCTTCAAGCATAAGGAATAACTTCTTGGCAAGCCCCTGGAAGAACAAGTGCTCCCTGGGTGATTTTGGTAATTAATGTCAACATATCTCTTGCTGGACTAATGTTTTCATCCAGTATGTTTCAGATAAGTTCAAAAATTGAGTGGCATGGACTAGAGGATCTGGAACCCCTTCAAGATGCTGAGGACAAAGGATTGGGTCAAGCTCAAAGCTCTGGACTCTACATTTTCTATTTTAGTGATCCAAGATCACATTGAGTCTATAGGAAAGCCAATACTATTAAAAGGGGGTGAGGTGTTGCTTAATGGCTTGCTTGCTCAATGTGCTTAGTGATATGTGATACGTCTCCGTCATATCTATAATTTTTGATTGTTCCATGCCAATATTCTACAACTTTCATATACTTTTGGCAACTTTTTATACTATTTTTGGGACTAACATATTGATCCAGTGCCCAGTGCCAGTTCCTATTTGTTGCATGTTTTTTGTTTCGCAGAATATCCATATCAAACGGAGTCCAAACATGATAAAAACTGACAGAGATTTTTTTTGGAATATATATGATTTTTGGGAAGAAAAATCCACACGAGACGGTGCCCGAGGGAGGCACGAGGCAGGGGGCGCGCTCCACCCCCCTAGACGCTCCCCTGACCCTCGTGGCCACCCTGTAAGGCGGTTGGTTCCCTTCTTTCACCGCAAGAAAGCTAATATCCGGATAGAGATAGTGTTAAAATGTCAGCCCAGTCAGAGTTACGGATCTCCGGGAATATAAGAAACGGTGAAAGGGAAGAATCTGAGAACGCAGAAATAGAAAGAGACAGAGAGACAGATCCAATCTCGGAGGGGCTCTCGCCCCTCCCATGCCATGGAGGCCAAGGACCAGAGGGGAAACCCTTCTCCCATCTAGGGAGGAGGTTAAGGAAGAAGAAGACGAAGGGCCCCCCTCTCCCCTTCTCTTCCCTTGGCGCCGGAATGCTACCGTGGCCATCATCATCATCATCATCACAATCTTCACCAACAACTTCACCGCCATCATCACCAACTCTTCCCCCTCTATGCAACGGTGTAACCCCTCTTTTACCCGCTGTAATCTCTACTTAAACATGGTGCTCAATGCTATATATTATTTCCCAATGATGTATGGCTATCCTATGATGTTTGAGAAGATCTGTTTTGTCCTATGGGTTATTTGATGATCGTGATTGGTTTGAGTTGCATGTTTTATTATTGGTGCTATCCTATGGTGCTCTCTATGTCGCGCAAGCGTGAGGGATTCCCGCTATAGGGTTTGCAATATGTGTTGGGGAACGTAGTAATTTCAAAAAAATCCTACGCACACGCAAGATCATGGTGATGCATAGCAACGAGAGGGGAGAGTGTGATCTATGTACCCTTGTAGACCAACAGCGGAAGCGTTAGCACAACGCGGTTGATGTAGTCGTACGTCTTCACGGCCCGACCGATCAAGCACCGAAACTACGGCACCTCCGAGTTTTAGCATACATTCAGCTCGATGACGATCCCCCGACTCCGATCCAGCAAAGTGTCGGGGAAGAGTTCTGTCAGCACGACGGCGTGGTGACGATCTTGATGTTCTACCGTCGCAGGGCTTCGCCTAAGCACCGCTACAATATTATCGAGGATTATGGTGGAAGGGGGCACCGCACACGGCTAAGAAAATGATCACGTGGATCAACTTCTGTGTCTAGGGGTGCCCCTGCCCCCGTATATAAAGGAACAAGGGGAGGAGGCTGGCCGGCCCTATAGGCGCGCCAAGGAGGAGTCCTCCTACTAGGAGGGGGAGGAAGTGGTGAAGGAGAAGGAAAGGGGGGCGCCGCCCCCCCTCTCCTAGTCCAATTCGGACCAGGGGGGAGGAGGCGCTCGGCCCACCCTGGCTGCCCTTCTCTTTCTCCACTAAGGCCCATATGGCCCATTACTTCTCCCGGGGGGGTTCCGGTAACCCTCCGGTACTCCGGTTTTCTCTGAAATAACCCGGAACACTTCCGGTGTCCGAATATAGCCTTCCAATATATCAATCTTTATGTCTCGACCATTTCGAGACTCCTCGTTATGTCCATGATCACATCCGGGACTCCGAACTAACTTCCGTACATCAAAACTCATAAACTCATAATATAACTGTCATCGAAACCTTAAGCGTGCGGACCCTACGGGTTCGAGAACAATGTAGACATGACCGAGACATGTCTCCGGTCAATAACCAATAGCGAACCTGGATGCTCATATTGGCTCCTACATATTCTACGAAGATCTTTATCATTCAGACCGCATAACAACATATGTTGTTCCCTTTGTCATCGGTATGTTACTTGCCCGAGATTCGATCGTCAGTATCTCAATACCCAGTTCAATCTCGTTACCGGAAAGTCTCTTTACTCGTTTCCTAATACATCATCTCGCAACTAACTCATTAGTTGCAATGCTTGCAAGGCTTATGTGATGTGCATTACCGAGACGGCCCAGAGATACCTCTCCAACAATCGGAGTGACAAATCCTAATCTCGAAATACGCCAACCCAACATTTACCTTTTGAGACACCTGTAGAGCTCCTTTATAATCACCCAGTTACGTTGTGACGTTTGGTAGCACACAAAGTGTTCCTCTAGCAAACGGGAGTTGCATAATCTCATAGTCATAGGAACATGTATAAGTCATGAAGAAAGCAATAGCGACATACTAAACGATCTGGTGCTAAGCTAATGGAATGGGTCATGTTAATCACATCATTCTCCTAATAATATGATCCCGTTAATCAAATGACAACACATGTCTATGGTTAGGAAACATAACCATCTTTGATTAATGAGCTAGTCAAGTAGAGGTATACTAGTGAGGTTTGGTTTGTCTATGTATTCACACAAGTATTATGTTTCCGGATAATACAATTCTAGCATGAATAATAAACATTTATCATGATATAAGGAAATAAAATAATAACATTATTATTGCCTCTAGGGCATATTTCCTTCAGTCTCCCACTTGCACTAGAGTCAATAATCTAGATTACACAGTAATGATTCTAACACCCATGGAGCTTTGGTGCTGATCATGTTTTGCTCGTGGAAGAGGCTTAGTCAACGGGTCTGCAACATTCAGATCCGTATGTATCTTGCAAATCTCTATGTCTCCCACCTGGACTAGATCCCGGATGGAATTGAAGCGTCTCTTTGTGTGCTTGGTTCTCTTGTGAAATCTGGATTCCTTTGCCAGGGCAATTGCACCAGTATTGTCACAAAATATTTTCATTGGACCCGATGCACTAGGTATGACACCTAGATCGGATATGAACTCCTTCATCCAGACTCCTTCATTTGCTGCTTCCAAAGCAGCTATGTACTCTGCTTCACATGTAGATCCCGCCACAACGCTTTGTTTAGAACTGCACCTACTGACAGCTCCACCATTTAATGTAAACACGTATCCGGTCTGCGATTTAGAATCGTCTGAATCAGTGTCAAAGCTTGCATCAACGTAACCATTTACTATGAGCTCTTTGTCACCTCCATATATGAGAAACATGTCCTTAGTCCTTTTCAGGTATTTCAGGATGTTCTTGACCGCTGTCCAGTGATCTACTCCTGGATTACTTTGGTACCTCCCTGCTAGACTTATAGCAAGACACACATCAGGTTTGGTACACAGTATTGCATACATGATAGAGCCTATGGCTGAAGCATAGGGAACATCTTTCATTTTCTCTCTATCTTCTGCATTGGTCGGGCATTGAGTCTTACTCAATTTCACACCTTGTAACACAGGCAAGAATCCTTTCTTTGCTTGATCCATTTTGAACTTCTTCAAAATTTTGTCAAGGTATGTGCTTTGTGAAAGTCCAATTAAGCGTCTTGATCTATCTCTATAGATCTTAATGCCCAATAGGTAAGCAGATTCATCGAGGTATTTCATTGAAAAACTCTTATTCAAGTATCCCTTCATGCTATTCAGAAATTCTATATCATTTCCGATTAGTAATATGTCATCTACATATAATATCAGAAATGCTACAGAGCTCCCACTCACTTTCTTGTAAATACAGGCTTCTCCAAAAGTCTGTACAAAACCAAATGCTTTGATCACACTATCAAAGCGTTTATTCCAACTCTGAGAAGCTTGCACCAGTCCATAAATAGATCGCTGGAGCTTGCATACTTTGTTAGCTCCCTTTGGATCGACAAAACCTTCTGGTTGCATCATATACAACTCTTCTTCCAGAAATCCATTCAGGAATGCAGTTTTGACATCCATCTGCCAAATTTCATAATTATAAAATGCGGCAATTGCTAACATGATTCGGACAGACTTAAGCATCGCTACGGGTGAGAAGGTCTCATCGTAGTCAATCCTTTGAACTTGTCGAAAACCTTTTGCGACAAGTCGAGCTTTGTAGACAGTAATATTACCGTCAGCGTCAGTCTTCTTCTTGAAGATTCTCAATTGCTTGCCGATCATTGGGCAAGTCAACCAAAGTCCATACCTTGTTAAAATACATGGATCTCATCTCAGATTTCATGGCTTCAAGCCATTTTGCGGAATCTGGGCTCACCATCGCTTCTTCATAGTTTGTAGGTTCATCATGATCTAGTAGCATGACTTCCAGAACAGGATTACCGTACCACTCTGGTGCGGATCTTACTCTGGTTGATCTATGAGGTTCAGTAGTATCTTGTTCTGAAGTTTCATGATCATCATCATTAGCTTCCTCACTAATTGGTGTAGGTGTCACAGAAACTGGTTTCTGTGATGTACTACTTTCCAATAAGGGAGCAGGTACAGTTACCTCGTCAAGTTCTACTTTCCTCCCACTCACTTCTTTCGAGAGAAACTCCTTCTCTAGAAAGTTTCCGAATTTAGCAACAAAAGTCTTGCCTTCGGATCTGTGATAGAAGGTGTATCCAATAGTTTCCTTTGGATTTCCTATGAAGACACATTTCTCCGATTTGGGTTCGAGCTTATCAGGTTGAAGCTTTTTCACATAAGCATCGCAGCCCCAAACTTTCAGAAACGACAACTTTGGTTTCTTACCAAACCACAGTTCATAAGGTGTCGTCTCAACGGATTTTGATGGTGCCCTATTTAACGTGAATGCGGCTGTCTCTAGAGCATATCCCCAAAATGATAGCGGTAAATCAGTAAGAGACGTCATAGATCGCACCATATCTAGTAAAGTATGATTACAACGTTCGGACACACCATTACACTATGGTGTTCTGGGTGGAGTGAGTTGCGAAACTATTCCGCATTGTTTCAAATGTACACCAAACTCGTAACTCAAATATTCTCCTCCACGATCAGATCGTAGGAATTTTATTTTCTTGTTACGATGATTTTCAACTTCACTCTGAAATTCTTTGAACTTTTCAAATGTTTCAGACTTATGTTTCATTAAGTAGATATACCCATATCTGCTTAAGTCATCTGTGAAGGTGAGAAAATAACGATATCCGCCACGAGCCTCAACATTCATCGGACCACATACATCTGCATGTATGATTTCCAACAAATCTGTTGCTCTCTCCATAGTACCGGAGAACGGTGTGTTTATCATCTTACCCATAAGGCATGGTTCGCAGGTACCAAGTGATTCATAATCAAGTGGTTCCAAAAGTCCATCAGTATGGAGTTTCTTCATGCGCTTTACACCGATATGACCCAAACGGCAGTGCCACAAATAAGTTGCACTATCATTATCAACTCTGCATCTTTTGGCTTCAACATTATGAATATGTGTGTCACTACTATCAAGATTTAATAAGAATAGACCACTCTTTAAGGGTGCATGACCATAAAAGATATTACTCATATAAATAGAACAACCATTATTCTCTGATTTAAATGAATAACCGTCTCGCATCAAACAAGATCCAGATATAATGTTCATGCTTAACGCTGGCACCAAATAACAATTATTTAGGTCTAATACTAATCCCGAAGGTAGATGTAGAGGTAGCGTGCCGACCGCGATCACATCGACTTTGGAACCATTTCCCACGCGCATCGTCACCTCGTCCTTAGCCAATCTTCGCTTAATCCGTAGTCCCTGTTTCGAGTTGCAAATGTTAGCAACAGAACCAGTATCAAATACCCAGGTGCTACTGCGAGCATTAGTAAGGTACACATCAATAACATGTATATCACATATACCTTTGTTCACCTTGCCATCCTTCTTATCCGCCAAATACTTGGGGCAGTTCCGCTTCCAGTGACCAGTCTGCTTGCAGTAGAAGCACTCAGTTTCAGGCTTAGGTCCAGGTTTGGGTTTCTTCTCTTGAGTAGCAACTTGCTTGCTGTTCTTTTTGAAGTTCCCCTTCTTCTTCCCTTTGCCCTTTTTCTTGAAACTAGTGGTCTTATTGACCATCAACACTTGATGCTCCTTCTTGATTTCTACCTCCGCAGCTTTCAGCATTGCGAAGAGCTCGGGAATAGTCTTATTCATCCCTTGCATATTATAGTTCATCACGAAGCTCTTGTAGCTTGGTGGCAGTGATTGGAGAATTCTGTCAATGACGCAATCATCTGGAAGATTAACTCCCAATTGAATCAAGTGATTATTATACCCAGACATTTTGAGTATATGCTCACTGACAGAACTGTTCTCCTCCATCTTGCAGCTATAGAACTTATTGGAGACTTCATATCTCTCAATCCGGGCATTTGCTTGAAATATTAACTTCAACTCCTGGAACATCTCATATGCTCCATGACGTTCAAAACGTCGTTGAAGTCCCGATTCTAAGCCGTAAAGCATGGCACACTGAACTATCGAGTAGTCATCAGCTTTGCTCTGCCAGACGTTCATAACATCTGGTGTTGCTCCAGCAGCAGGCCTGGCACCCAGCGGTGCTTCCAGGACGTAATTCTTCTGTGCAGCAATGAGGATAATCCTCAAGTTACGGACCCAGTCCGTGTAATTGCTACCATCATCTTTCAACTTTGCTTTCTCAAGGAACGCATTAAAATTCAACGGAACAACAGCACGGGCCATCTATCTACAATCAAACATAAACAAGCAAGATACTATCAGGTACTAAGTTCATGATAAATTTAGGTTCAATTAATCATATTACTAAAGAACTCCCACTTAGATAGACATCCCTCTAATCCTCTAAGTGATTACGTGATCCAAATCAACTAAACCATGTCCGATCATCACGTGAGATGGAGTAGTTTCATTGGTGAACATCACTATGTTGATCATATCTACTATATGATTCACGCTCGACCTTTCGGTCTCCGTGTTCCGAGGCCATATCTGTATATGCTTGGCTCGTCAAGTATAACCTGAGTATTCCGCGTGTGCAACTGTTTTGCACCCGTTGTATTTGAACGTAGAGCCTATCACACCCGATCATCACGTGGTGTCTCAGCACGAAGAACTTTCGCAATGGTGCATACTCAGGGAGAACACTTCTTGATAATTAGTGAGAGATCATCTTAAAATGCTACCGTCAATCAAAGCAAGATAAGATGCATAAAAGATAAACATCACATGCAATCAATATAAGTGATATGATATGGCCATCATCATCTTGTGCTTGTGATCTCCATCTTCGAAGCACCGTCGTGATCACCATCGTCACCGGCGCGACACCTTGATCACCATCGTAGCATCGTTGTCGTCTCGCCAATCTTATGCTTCCACGACTATCGCTACCGCTTAGTGATAAAGTAAAGCATTACAGCGCAATTGCATTGCATACAATAAAGCGACAACCATATGGCTCCTGCCAGTTGCCGATAACTTGGTTACAAAACATGATCATCTCATACAATAAAATTTAGCATCATGTCTTGACCATATCACATCACAACATGCCCTGCAAAAACAAGTTAGACGTCCTCTACTTTGTTGTTGCAAGTTTTACGTGGCTGCTACGGGCTTAAGCAAGAACCAATCTTACCTACGCATCAAAACCACAACGATAGTTTGTCAAGTTGGTGCTGTTTTAACCTTCGCAAGGACCGGGCGTAGCCACACTCGGTTCAACTAAAGTTGGAGAAACTGACACCCGCTAGCCACCTTTGTGCAAAGCACGTCGGGAGAACCGGTCTCGCGTAAGCGTACGCGTAATGTCGGTCCGGGCCGCTTCGTCGAACAATACCGCCGAACCAAAGTATGACATGCTGGTAAGCAGTATGACTTATATCGCCCACAACTCACTTGTGTTCTACTCGTGCATATAACATCAACACATAAAACCTAGGCTCGGATGCCACTGTTGGGGAACGTAGTAATTTCAAAAAAATTCCTACGCACACGCAAGATCATGGTGATGCATAGCAACGAGAGGGAGAGTGTGATCTACGTACCCTTGTAGACCGACAGCGGAAGCGTTAGCACAACGCGGTTGATGTAGTCGTACGTCTTCACGGCCCGACTGATCAAGCACCGAAACTACGGCACCTCCGAGTTTTAGCACACGTTCAGCTCGATGACGATCCCCGGACTCCGATCCAGCAAAGTGTCGGGGAAGAGTTCCGTCAGCACGACGGCGTGGTGACGATCTTGATGTTCTACCGTCGCAGGGCTTCGCCTAAGCACCGCTACAATATTATCGAGGATTATGGTGGAAGGGGGCACCGCACACGGCTAAGAAAACGATCACGTGGATCAACTTGTGTGTCTAGGGGTGCCCCCTGCCCCCGTATATAAAGGAGCAAGGGGAGGAGGCCGGCCGGCCCTATAGGCGCGCCAAGGAGGAGTCCTCCTCCTAGTAGGAGTAGGACTCCTACTAGGAGGGGGAAGGAAGTGGGGAAGGAGAAGGAAAGGGGGGCGCCGCCCCCCCCTCTCCTAGTCCAATTCGGACCAGGGGGGAGGAGGCGCGCGGCCCACCCTGGCTGCCCTTCTCTTTCTCCACTAAGGCCCATATGGCCCATTACTTCTCCCGGGGGGGTTCCGGTAACCCTCGGGTACTCCGATTTTCTCCGAAATCACCCGGAACACTTCCGGTGTCCGAATATAGCCGTCCAATATATCAATCTTTATGTCTCGACCATTTCGAGACTCCTCGTTATGTCCGTGATCACATCCGGGACTCCGAACTAACTTCGGTACATCAAAACTCATAAACTCATAATATAACTGTCATCGAAACCTTAAGCGTGCGGACCCTACGGGTTCGAGAACAATGTAGACATGACCGAGACATGTCTCCGGTCAATAACCAATAGCGGAACCTGGATGCTCATATTGGCTCCTACATATTCTACGAAGATCTTTATCGGTCAGACCGCATAACAACATACGTTGTTCCCTTTGTCATCGGTATGTTACTTGCCCGAGATTCGATCGTCGGTATCTCAATACCTAGTTCAATCTCGTTACCGGCAAGTCTCTTTACTCGTTTCGTAATACATCATCTCGCAACTAACTCATTAGTTGCAATGCTTGCAAGGCTTATGTGATGTGCATTACCGAGAGGGCCCAGAGATACCTCTCCGACAATCGGAGTGACAAATCCTAATCTCGAAATACGCCAACCCAACATTTACCTTTGGAGACACCTGTAGAGCTCCTTTATAATCACCCAGTTACGTTGTGACGTTTGGTAGCACACAAAGTGTTCCTCCGGCAAACGGGAGTTGCATAATCTCATAGTCATAGGAACATGTATAAGTCATGAAGAAAGCAATAGCAACATACTAAACGATCGGGTGCTAAGCTAATGGAATGGGTCATGTCAATCACATCATTCTCCTAATAATGTGATCCCGTTAATCAAATGACAACACATGTCTATGGTTAGGAAACATAACCATCTTTGATTAATGAGCTAGTCAAGTAGAGGCATACTAGTGACGTTTGGTTTGTCTATGTATTCACACAAGTATTATGTTTCTGGATAATACAATTCTAGCATGAATAATAAACATTTATCGTGATATAAGGAAATAAAATAATAACATTATTATTGCCTCTAGGGCATATTTCCTTCAGTCTCCCACTTGCACTAGAGTCAATAATCTAGATTACACAGTAATGATTCTAACACCCATGGAGCTTTGGTGCTGATCATGTTTTGCTCGTGGAAGAGGCTTAGTCAATGGGTCTGCAACATTCAGATCCGTATGTATCTTGCAAATCTCTATGTCTCCCACCTGGACTAGATCCAGGATGGAATTGAAGCGTCTCTTGATGTGCTTGGTTCTCTTGTGAAATCTGGATTCCTTTGCCAGGGCAATTGCACCAGTATGGTTGTTTGCGTATGGGATAAAGAGGACTTGATACTTTAATGCTATGGTTGCGTTTTACCTTAATGATGTTTAGTAGTTGCGGATGCTTTCTAGAGTTCCAATCATAAGTGCATATGATCCAAGTAGAGAAAGTATGTTAGCTTATGCCTCTCCCTCATATAAAATTGCAATAATGATTACCGGTCTAGTTATCGATTGCCTAGGGACAAATAACTTTCGCGTAACAACAAGCTCTTTACTAAAACTAACTTAGTTATTTCTTTATCTAAACAGACCATACTTTTTATTTACATGCTCTTTATTACCTTGCAACCCTATCCAACAACACCTACAAAATACTTCTAGTTTCATACTTGTTCTAGGTAAAGCGAACATCAAGCGTGCGTAGAGTTGTATCGGTGGTCGATAGAACTTGAGGGAATATTTGTTCTGGCTTTAGCTCCTCGTTGGGTTCGACACACCTACTTATCGAAAATTGTTGTGATCCCCTATACTTGTGGGTTATCAAGACCTTTTTCTGGCGCCGTTGCCGGGGAGCAATAGCATGGGGTGAATATTCTCGTGTGTGCTTGTTTGCTTTATCACTAAGTAATTTTTATTTGATGTTCTTAGTTGTTCTTTATCTTTAGTTATGGATATGGAACACGAAATACCAAAACAATTAGGTTTACTTGCTACTCATGGAGATGGGGAACCTCCTAAAACCCTCGATGCTCATTATGTGAAAGATATTATGTACTACTTTGATAATCCTGAGAAAACCCCATTCAAATATGTAATGGGAGTCACATTGGATCAACATGAATACTTTAGGGATTATCGCTTGACTCAAATAGGGAAACTATTATGTGATCAAATTTATATGTTGAAGTGGTATGCTAGGCAACTATGCTTGAGATATGATTATACTTGTTGCTCTAGGATGAAGGCTCCACACCTTCCCTTTTCATGCAAATTTAATGATAATGAAACCTTGGATTCTTACTCTAGAGGTATATATGATTACTATGATGTGGAACAAATAGAAGAATTTGTTTCTTTTAAGGGTGCTTATGAAATTGAATCCTTGTTTGAAAAATATGAAGCTTTTGATGATGATGTTTATAGGCCTGAAAATTTTGCTATATTGAAATATTGCTATGAGAATTATGAATACAATTCCTATATTGATGCACTTATTGAGAAAGTCTCCTTGTCCAAGAAGAGACTAATATTTTGCAGGAGTCTATGGAAGAAGAAATTGATGAAACTGTGAGCTCATTGGATCAAAAAGATGATGAGGAGAGCGAAAAACAAAAGGAGGAAGAGCGGATTTGCTACCCGTTCCCACCTTCTAATGAGAGTAACTCTTCAACTCATACATTGTTTAATTTCCCTTCGTGCTTACCGAAGGATGATTGCTATGATGATTGTTATGATCCCGTTGATTCTCTTGAAATATCCCTTTTTGATGATGCTTGCTATGCTTATGGCCAAGATGCCAATATAAATTATGCTCATGGAGATGAACTTGCTATAGTTCCTTATGTTAAACATGAAATTGTTGCTATTGCACCCACACATGATAGTCCTATTATCTTTTTGAATTCTCCGAACTACACTATATCGGAGAAGTTTGCACTTATTAAGGATTACATTGATGGGTTGCGTTTTACTATTACACATAATGATTTTGATGAATATAATATGAATGTGCTTGCTGCTCCTACTTGCAATTATTATGAGAGGAACTACATCTCAGCCTCTTTATGTTTCCAACACGAAAAAATTGCAAGAAATTGTTTATACTATGCATTGGCCTTTACTATGTGTGCACGAATTGTTCTTTTATGACATGCCAATGCATAGGAAGATATTTAGACTTCGTAATTGCTTGATATATGTTACTTTGTGCTCACTACTAAATTATAAATCATGGTTAATTAAAATTGGCTTTGATATACCTTGGGATCCGGGTGGATTCACTACTTTTGAGCACTATATGCCTAGCTTAATGGCTTTAAAGAAAGCGCTGCCAGGGAGACAACCCGGAAGTTTTAGAGAGACATTTATTTCTGTTGAGTGCTTTTATATAGTTTAAAAACAAAAAAATAAAGAGGGGAACCCAAAATTTTTCAAAAAGAAAAGCGAAAGTGAGAAAGACAAGAATTGTTGAAGTGGGAGCTAGCCTTGAACTTTGTTCATGCTCATGGAAACTTTGTGAATCTTGATTACAGAAACTTTTCAACAAAAATAATTATCCCCTTGTACAATTCCATTGTAAAATAAAAATAATGTGCCAAGGTTTGCATTTAGGATGTTTACATTTGCTTGATGGTTTGTACGGTGGAGGACAGAAACGTTGGCTGTAGTGCGCGATTTTACATTTTTTACTGGAACGTCGAATGGTTCTGATTATTTTTGCACTGTCTTTCTATACAAATTATTTATTTTTACTAATTTTGGCAGAATATTTCAAGTAACATAATTATGTTGAATGTTCACATTATTACAGACTGTTCTGTTTTAGACAGATTCTGTTTTTGATGCATAGTTTGCTTGTTTTGATGAAACTATCAATTTATATCAGTGGATTAAGCCATGAAAAAGTTATATTACAGTAGCTACAATGCAAAAACAAAATATGAATTGGTTTACAACAGTACTTAGAGTAGTGATTTGCTTCATTATACTAACGGATCTTACCAAGTTTTCTGTTGAAGTTTTGTCTGGATGAAGTGTTCGATGATCGAGAAAGTCTCAATATGAGAAGAAGGAATAGAGGCAAGAGCTCAAGCTTGGGGATGCCCGAGGCACCCCAAGTAAATATTCAAGGAGACTCAAGCGTCTAAGCATGGGGATGCCCTGGAAGGCATCCCCTCTTTCTTTAACAAGTATCAGTATGTTTTCGGATTCGTTTCGTTCATACGATATGTGCAATCTTGGAGCGTCTTTTGCATTTAGTTTTCATTTTTATTTTATGCACCATGCTGGTATGAGATAGTCCTTGGTTGATTTATAGAATTCTCTATGCACTTCACTTATATCTTTTGAGTATGGCTTTATAGAATGCTTCATGTGCTTCACTTATATCATTTGAAGTTCGGATTGACTGTTTCTCTTTACATAGAAAACCGCCATTTGTAGAATGCTCTTTTGCTTCACTTATATTTGTTAGAGCGTGGGCATATCTTTTGTAGAAAGAATTAAACTCTCTTGCTTCACTTATATCTATTTAGAGAGATGACAGGAACTGGTCATTCACATGGTTAGTCATAAAATCCTACATAAAACTTGTAGATCACTAAATATGATATGTTTGATTCCTTGCAATTGTTTTGCGATATAAAGATAGTGATATTAGAGTCATGCTAGTGGGTAGTTGTGGACTAGTAGAAATACTTGTGTTGAGGTTTGTGATTCCCATAGCATGCACGTATGGTGAACCGTTATGCGATGAAGTCGGAGCATGATTTATTTATTGATTGTCTTCCTTATGAGTGGCGGTCGGGGACGAGCGATGGTCTTTTCCTACCAATCTATCCCCCTAGGAGCATGCGCATAGTACTTTGTTTTGATAGCTAATAGAATTTTGCAATAAGTATGTGAGTTCTTTATGACTAATGCTGATTCCATGGATTATACGCACTCTCACCCTTCCACCATTGCTAGCCTCTCTAGCATCGCGCAACTTTCGCCAGTACCTTAAACCCACCATATACCTTCCACAAAACAGCCACCATACCTACCTATCATGGCATTTCCATAGCCATTCTGAGATATATTGTCATGCAACTTCCATCATCATCATATACATGACTTGATCATTCATTGTCATATTTCTTTGCATAATCGTAAGATAGCTAGCATGATGTTTTCATGGCTTGTCCGTTTTTTGATGTCATTGCTACGCTAGATCATTGCACATCATGGTACACCACCAGAAGCATTCATATAGAGTTATATCATTGTTCTAGATATCGAGTTGTAATATTGATTTGTAAGTAAATAAAAGTGTGATGATCATCATTATTAGAGCATTGCCCAAGTGAGGAAAGGATGGTGGGGACTATGATTCCCCCACAAGTCGGATGAGAATCTGGACTTTAAAAATAAATAAAAGAGGCCAAAGAAGTCCCCCCAAAAAAAGAGGCCAAAGAAGCCCACCAAAAAAACAAAAAAACAAAAAAATGAGAGAAAAATAGAGAAGGGCAATGTTACTATCTATTGGGGATATTACTACTGGGCGTAAACCGGCCTATCTGGGCCGGGTTAACTTCGTCAGTAGTTAAGTATGTTAAAGCCCAAGAAGATAAGAGGAGGGCTCAAGGCCCATGGTCGGTTCAAGGCTTGTAGCCGTAAACCGGCGTTAGTGGTTAACTTGTATTGTAAGTTAGGAATAAGTAGAGACCAAACCGGACACATCTATGAGCCGGTATTGGGACTCCGTAAGCCGACGGGAGTCACCCGTTTGTATAAGGGGACAACCCGGCGGTGGTTCAAGGATAACAGACAACAACTCGAGACATAGGCGAAGCTTGTTTGCTCCCTAGTCATCGAAACCCCCATCAATTCCATCACAACTAGACGTAGGCTTTTACCTTCATCGAAGGGGCCGAACTAGTATAAACTCCCTTGCGTCCCTGTGTCTGCTTTAACCCCTTCAAGCTAACCCGTCGCGATGGCTCCATGACTAAGTCCTTTCTCTAGGACATCTATCGCGATGGCACTTGGGGGCTAATGGCTATTTGCTCGTATATTTATTCTGATACGGCAATCTCAATTACTTAAAGTACCGGTTTAACTATGCTAAGTTGAACCGGCCCTTGGGGGCTACATCGGCAAAATTTCAAAGTATTAAGATTTATGTTAGTAAGTCCCGGTTTGAAAGAAGATTACAAACCGGCCTTTGGGGGCTAAGGAGAGTTAGTAAATATTGAAGCATACAAGGAAGAAAGAGCATATGGAAGTTACCTCGTATTTATCCTTCATCATATTAATCAGACTGGCTTCATAGTCACGGCTGGCATACAGCCGGTTCAGGTAGCCGGAATGGATATCTTGGGCGTTCAGAGCAGCGTAAGTTGCCAGATCAGCATTCCACTTGCCTTTACCAAAGGCAACAAATTCTTCCTTGGCAGAATGTTTGGACAAAGCAACAGGATTGCTTGGCTCGGTATGGCCAGTGCCAGTAATGACAACCTCATCTTCCTAAGTATCGCCGGTTTGCACTTGGGCTGTTGGCTTGTCAGTAGGTTTTGCTGGACCGGTGGATCTCTCAATCCGGATGGAGCCTGTGGGCTGATTGATAGGACCTGAGGCATTAGTAGGTCTCTCTTCAGCAATAAGATCGTCGTCTTGCTGCGGTGGATCGTTGGGTATATCCTCAGGAATAGCCACTTCAAGATCGGGTGTCTTGCCTGGCTCAAGAACGGCATCTTCTTCGGCCTCTTTGTCCAGGCGGGCCTTCTTGCTTGGCCTAGGTTTGGCCCTAGAAAGAATAACAAAATCAAATACATCATATGTTCTAAGGCAGTGTGCGGTAAGTATCATAATAAGCATAGCTTACCCAAGCACCGTTTTGAGCAGTGGCAGCTGAGTAGCCGATGACTCGCCAGAGGATGAGTGGGAAGTAACCTGGTAATCGGAGTCAGATGGATTAAGAGGTTGGCGAAAGCAGCCTGCTTTAGGACAATCACTGACAAGCAAATTAGAGACCTCTGAACGGCGTTTCCGAACCGGACTATTCGGTAAACCGGCGGAGGTAACTACCTGGCCGCTGTGCCGGGTTGTGCGACGAGCTTCGTGCTGTTGGGTCTTCATAAGAAATTTGGGATCCAAATAAGCAAGAGGATGAGAAAATTTAACTTTACGGTTTGCCTGATGGATTTTTAGCGAAGGCAAAGGTTCTGAATCGGAAGAGAGAATAATTACCTCTGCAGCATCAGTGTGGCTGGCTTCAGCGTCATCCTGACAAATATCATCATCAATAAGACGTATGAAAAATAAGCCAAGTGAGTCAAGCTCTACCTCAAGGTCCGGATTATCCACATCATCATCAGGGGCCGGATTAGAATATGCAGTAGTTCTTTTCCTGTGGGCAGTCTTCTTTACAGCTTTAGTCTTTTGCCGGGTTGCTCTTTCCGGTTTGTCTGGCTTTTCCGGTTTCTCCTGCAGTAATTTCTTGCTCCAAAATGGATCATTGCCCTGATTACATTGACACTGATATTAAACGATGACCAGATATATCAATAATAGATTCAGCAAAAGGAAAAATCAAGGTCTTACAGCTGGCGGTTTGTTGGTGGCACAGAAGGGAAGCAGGCCGTTTTTAGCACAGATATGTTATGGTTCATTCAGCATCTTATTCATAGCTTCTGTGATTTCTTCATCGGTGAGCTAGATTCTGGAATGTCGCAGTGGGTCGTCAACACTGCCGGTATATTCACACATCAAACCGGAGCGCTGACTAAGGGGCAGTATGCTCCATGATATCCAACAGCGAGCGAGATCAACCCCTCTTAAACCGTTGGCCATAAAGGCTCTAAGCTTCGACAGTTGAGGAGCATATTTGCTTCTTTCCTGGGCAGTCAATCTTTGCGGAAAAGGATGTGTATTGCTGAGCCGCTCCGGACAAAAGCCGGGCAAGGGATTCTCACCAGCAGGGGAGGTATCTTTGCAGTAGAACCATGTCTGATTCCACTCTTTGGGGTGGCTGTGCAGTTTGGCATGAGGGTATGTGACCTCTTTCCTTTTCTGGATCGCCACGCCACCCAACTCCGTATTGGAGCCGTCAGTAAACTCAGTACGGCGGTTTAGATGGAAAAGGTCTCGGAACAATTCCACTGTGGGCTCCTCTTGAAAGAACGCTTCACAGAGCACTTGGAAGTGACACATATTTGTAACAGAATTGGGGCCAGTATCTTGTGGATGGAGTTGGAAATCGGCCAAAACATCTCGGTAAAATTTAGAACCGGGTGGTTTAAAGCCCCGAGCTAAGTGATCTACAAAAACAACAACTTCTCCTTCTTGAGGAGTGGGAGGGCATTCTTTGCCAGGAGCCCTCCAATGAATGGTATCTTTGCTGCCTAAAGCACCGATCAAGACTAGATCGTCCAGCTGAGCCTCTATGACGCGAGAAGGAACCCAATTGCATTCATATACTTGCTTGGCCATGATGGAATCTACAAGGTAGAAGATCTCGGTTCAAAAATACATTTGATCAAGGTATATTGGTATGTGCAATTTTAAACCGGAGACAGATCTATCTGAACCGGAGTTTTATGAAGCAACAACATCTGGCGGTTCAACAAGGGGACTAATGGTATAAACCGGTTTGGAATTTTTTTTCCTACAAGGTTAAACCACCGAGTTTAAACATTGAAGCAGAGGAGTAAGTTTACAGAAACTTATTTCGTAAGATTTCTCTACAGCGATGGATCAGAAGCAAGTTCAGAAAAAGATAAATATTCAGAGGTCCAAAAGGAGCAGTACCGAATCAATGAACAAGACGTACATATAGATCTATGGTTTTGAGATGTGCAAGTGAAGGCGAAGGGTAAATAGCTACCATTGCACAGAATAAAGATTTGCGGAGCCATCTAAAGATCTATCGTATGAGCAAGAGGCAGACGATGAACACTGAAGAACTGCGAAACCCTAGGTCAGATCTGCGGGGGAAAGGATGGAAGATTTACCAGAGCCGAGGAAGATGCGGAAGGTTGCCATGATGCTCTGGTGCGCTCAGGTTGATGCAACGGCCAAGGTTGAGGCAGAGGTCGACGGCGGCGGAGGAGCTCCGAGGCTGGCGACGCGAGGAAGACGAAGAAGGCACGGAAGGAGAAAAGAAATGACCCTTCGGTCCTATTTATAAGGCGAAAGAACATGTGTCAGGCGCGACAATCAAGGGGCCATGAAACGGAGCTGTCGCCTCGATTTCCGCCGATCTATTAAACAAAGAAGCATAATGGATAGCTTCGTTATGACATGTGACGTCACTCCGGTTTACAGCAATCAGAAAAGATGACATCATGGCGGTTTACCAATTTATGAGAAGATGTTGAAGATGAAGCTTTTGTTAAAGGATTGACATGAACCTGTTCAAATCAATCTGGGGCCTAATGTTGGGGATATTACTACTGGGCGTAAACCGGCCTATCTGGGCCGGGTTAACTTCGTCAGTAGTTAAGTATGTTAAAGCCCAAGAAGACAAGAGGAGGGCTCAAGGCCCATGGTCGGTTCAAGGCCTGTAGCCGTAAACCGGCGTTAGTGGTTAACTTGTATTGTAAGTTAGGAATAAGTAGAGACCAAACCGGACACATCTATGAGCCGGTATTGGGACTCCGTAAGCCGACGGGAGTCACCCGTGTATATAAGGGGACAACCCGGCGGCGGTTCAAGGATAACAGACAACAACTCGAGACATAGGCGAAGCTTGTTTGCTCCCTAGTCATCGAAACCCCCATCAATTCCATCACAACTAGACGTAGGCTTTTACCTTCATCGAAGGGGCCGAACTAGTATAAACTCCCTTGCGTCCCTGTGTCCGCTTTAACCCCTTCAAGCTAACCCGTCGCGATGGCTCCACGACTAAGTACTTTCTCTAGGACATCTGCCGTGACAAAACCACGACACTATCCTTTTACCACACTTGTGCTTCAGAGTAGCACCATGTTCTTCATATAGAGAGACTCTTGACTTATCACTTTCATATACTAGTGGGAATTTTCATTATAGAACTTGGCTTGTATATTCCGATGATGGGCTTCCTGAAACGCCCGAGGTCTTCATGAGCAAGCAAGTTGGATGCACACACGCTTAGTTTTCTGTCCGAGCTTTCATACACTTATAGCTCTTAGTGCATCTGTTGCATGGCAATCCCTACTCACTCACATTGATATCTATTGATGGGCATCTCCATAGCCCGTTGATACGCCTAGTTGATGTGAGACTATCTTCTCCTTTTTGCCTTCTCCACAACCACCATTCTATTCCACCTATAGTGCTATGTTCATGGCTCACGCTCATGTATTGCGTGAAAGTTGAAAAGGTTTGAGAACGTCAAAAGTATGAAACAATTTCTTGGCTTGTCATCGGGGTTGTGCATGATTTGAATATTTTGTGTGGTGAAGATGGAGCATAGCCAGACTATATGATTTTGTAGGGATAACTTTCTTTGGCCATGTTATTTTGAAAAGACATGATTGCTTTATTAGTAGGCTTGAAGTATTATTGTTTTTATGTCAAATGATAGACTATTGCTTTGAATCTCTTGTATCTTAATAATCATGCCATGATTAGATATGTGATCAAGATTATGCTAGGTAGAATTCCACATAAAAAATTATCTTTTTTATCATTTACCTACTCGAGGACGAGCAGGAATTAAGCTTGGGGATGCTGATACGTCTCTGTCGTATGTAAAATTTTTGATTGTTCCAATCCAATATTCTACAACTTTCATATACTTTTGGCAACTTTTTATACTATTTTTGGGACTAACATATTGATCCAGTGCCCAGTGCCAGTTCATGTTTGTTGCTTGTTTTTTGTTTCGCAGAATATCCATATCAAACGGAGTCCAAACGGGATAAAAACTGACAGAGATTTTTTTGGAATATATATGATTTTTCAGAAGAAAAATCCACGCGAGACGGTGCTCGAGGGAGGCACGAGGCAGGGGGCGCGCCCCTGACCCTTGTGGCCACCCCGTAAGGCGGTTGGTGCCCTTCTTTCGCCGCAAGAAAGCTAATATCTGGATAGAGATCGTGTTAAAATTTCAGCCCAATCGGAGTTACGGATCTCCGGGAATATAAGAAACGGTGAAAGGGAAGAATCTAAGAACGTAGAAATAGAAAGAGACAGACAGACAGATCCAATCTCGGAGGGGCTCTCGCCCCTCCCACGCCATGGAGGCCAAGGACCAGCGGGGAAACCCTTCTCCCATCTAGGGAGGAGGTCAAGGAAGAAGAAGACGAAGGGGCCCCCTCTCCCCTTCTCTTTCGGTGGCGCCGGAACGCTGTCGTGGCCATCATCATCGCAATCTTCACCAACAACTTCACCGCCATCATTACCAACTCTTCCCCCCTCTATGCAGCGGTGTAACCCCTCTTTTACCCGCTGTAATATCTACTTAAACATGGTGCTCAACGCTATATATTATTTCCCAATGATGTATGGCTATCCTATGATGTTTGAGTAGATCTGTTTTGTCCTATGGGTTATTTGATGATCGTGATTGGTTTGAGTTGCATGTTTTATTATTGGTGATGTCCTATGGTGCTCTCCGTGTCGCGCAAGCGTGAGGGATTCCCGATGTAGGGTTTGCAATATGTTCATGATTTTCTTATGGTGGGTGGCGTGAGTGACAGAAGCATAGACCCGAGTAAGTAGGTTGTTTGCGTATGGGATAAAGAGGACTTGATACTTTAATGCTATGGTTGGGTTTTACCTTAATGATCTTTAGTAGTTGTGGATGCTTGCTAGAGTTCCAATCATAAGTGCATATGATCCAAGTAGAGAAAGTATGTTAGCTTATGCCTCTCCCTCATATAAAATTGCAATAATGATTACCGGTCTAGTTATCGATTGCCTAGGGACAAATAACTTTCTCGTAACAACAAGCTCTTTACTAAAACTAACTTAGTTATTTATTTATCTAAACATCGCATACTTTCTATTTACATGCTCTTTATTACCTTGCAACCCTATCCAACAACACCTACAAAATACTTCTAGTTTCATACTTGTTCTAGGTAAAGCGAACATCAAGCGTGCATAGAGTTGTATCGGTGGTCGATAGAACTTGAGGGAATATTTGTTCTGCCTTTAGCTCCTCGTTGGGTTCGACACTCCTACTTATCAAAAACTGTTGCGATCCCCTATACTTGTGGGTTATCAAGAATATGCTCCAAAGCCCTCAACCACTTTATCACATCCACATTTGTCCCAAACCAAAAGACAAACTCGGCCCTACCGAAACTTTCTATCCGGGCGCCACCGAGTTCTGTTGACATAGTCACTGCCAGAAACCCTAACCAATTCGGTTTCACCGATGGGATCTCGGTCTCACCGAGATGGGTTTGCAAACTCTCTGTTTCCTATTACAATAATTTTGGTCCCGTCGAAATATGCAATTAGTCTCACCGAGTTTGCTTGGCCAACTGTCTATTTCACTCATTACCCAAATCGGTCCCACCGAGTTTGTGTAACCGGTCAAGCCGAGATGAGGCTTTACCCTAACCCTAGCACATAGGTCCCATCGAGTTGATCATGTCGGTCCCACCGAAACTCCTAACGGTCACATTATGAACTAAATCAGTCTGACCGAGTTTTCTTATTTGGTCCCACTGAGTTTGGTAAATTGAGTGTAACGGTTAGATTTTGTGTGGAGGCTATACATACCCCTCCACCCACTCTTCATTCGTGGAGAGAGCCATCAGAACATGCCTACACTTCCATCATACATTTTCAAAGAGAGAACCACCTACACTTGTGTTGAGGTCAAGATATTCCATTCCAAACACATAAATCTTGATCTCTAGCCCTTTCCAAGTTGCTTTCCACTCAAATCATCTTTCTACCAAATCCAAAACTATGAGAGAGAGAGAGAGTTGAGTGTTGGGGAGACTATCATTTGAAGCACAAGAGCACAGGAGTTCATCATCAACACACCGTCTATTACCTTTTGGAGAGTGGTGTCTCCTAGATTGTGGAGTTGAACCAAGGAGTTTGTACGGGCAAGGAGATCGCCTACTTCATGAAGATCTACCCTAGTGAGGAAATTCCTTCGTGGGCGATGGCCATGGTGGGATAGACAAGGTTGCTTCTTCGTGGACCCTTCATGGGTGGAGCCCTCCGTGGACTCGTGCAACTGTTTCCCTTTGTGGGTTGAAGTCTCCATCAACGTGGATGTACGACAGCACCACCTATCGGAACCACGCCAAAAATCTTCGTGTCTCCAATTGTGTTTGCAAACTCCATTCCCATCCCTTTACATTCTTGCAAAGTTGCATGTTTTACTTTCCGCTGCCCATATACTCTTGTCATGCTTGCTTGATATGTATTGTGAATGTTTAAACATGTGCTGATACTCCACCTCAACATGAAGAAATTAAAAACTGCCACTTTTCTTTGCTAAGTGTCTATTCACCCCCCTCTAGACACCTCTTCTCGATCCCTTTCAGCCCCTCCAGATAAGCCTCCAGGTCATTTCTCTTCTGAGAAATGTCTTCAATTTTTTCATTCAAGGCTACTTTGTCCTTCTTCAGACGAGTCACTTCTCTATAAGCCTCGGCAAGAGATGTCTTCAGCTTGGCGTTGTCTTCCTCTAGCGCCCCGACTGAAGCCAGCTTCTTGTCGGCGAGCGTTTTTTCTACTGAGCTTCCTTCTGTGCTGCAGTGAGTTCAAGGTCCTTCTGTGCCAGAGCCTGCCTCATTTTCTCTAGAAATATACATATACATCACTCCATTCAGAGAGAAGATTGAGGAGATGACTTGAGTGATAGTCCAATCACACAGTCGACAAGTTGTTACCCTCCATACCAGCAGTTTTGTCTTTGGCCTTCTGCAAGTTTTGCTTGGCCAACTCCAAGTGAAGGTTGAGCTATCTCTGCTTCTCCTCAAATTCAGAAAATTTGGAGATGAGCTCACATGATTTCTGAAGTCAGTAAAAAGATACATCAGTGGACAGAGTCAAAGATTATTCACTTCCGAGTGGAAAGAACTCTAAGACTACTACAGAATCAAACATTCAACAATAGTCTCAGGGACTACACCTAGTGGGTGCACTTAGCGTGCCCCCACTGGTCCAGGTTCCACTCGACGTGGTCTGCCCAGACCGAGTGGAAGAAAAAAAAAGAGGCAACAATTATTCTCAGACCCCAACCAACTGCCCGCAGTCGATCGCGGTCTCAGGGACTACACCCAGTGGGTGCACTTAGCGTGCCCCCACTGGTCCAGGTTCCACTCGACATGGTCTGCCCAGACCGAGTGGAAGAAACGAAGAACAAGATATTTTTATCAAGACCCCCGCCGAATTGCACATTCGACGGCAGCCTCAGGGACTACACCCAGTGGGTGCACTCTGCGTGCCCCCACTAGTCCAAAGTTACAATTGACATAACCTAGTCGACTCAACTGGAAAAACTACTCAACATAAATTGAAACACCTAATAGGTGTATAAATGCGAAGAACAGACTGACAAATGGATGCACAATGAAAAGTTTTCAGGTAGCATATCCTAACAGAACAAGCGTCAAGATAGGAGATCAGTCGGAAACCAACTAACCTGGACATTGGCTCGGAGGGCTGCACTGGCATCTGATACGTCTCCAACGTATCTATAATTTTGGATTGCTCCATGGTATATTATCTACTGTTTTGGACATTATTGGTCTTTATTATCCACTTTTATATTATTTTTGTGACTAACCTATTAACTGGAGGCCCAGCCCAGAATTGTTGTTTTTTGCCTGTTTTAGGGTTTCGAAGAAAAGGAATATCAAACGAAGTCCAAACGGAATGAAACCTTCGGGAACATGATTTTTAGGAAGATTATGATCTAGGAGACTTGGACCCTACGTCAAGAAAAGAAACAGGAGGCCACGAGGTAGGGGGCGCGCCTACCCCCCCCCCCCCCCCCCAGGCGTGCCCTCCACCCTCGTGGGCCCCTTGTTGCTCCATCGACGTACTCCTTCCTCCTATATATACCTACGTACCCCCAAACGATCAGATACGGAGCCAAAACCCTAATTCCACCATGTCAACTTTCTGTATCCACGAGATCCCATCTTGGGGCCTGTTCCGGAGCTCCGCCGGAGGGGGCATCGATCACGGAGGGCTTCTACATCAACACCATAGCCTCTCCGATGAAGTGTGAGTAGTTTACCTCAGACCTACGGGTCCATAGTTATTAGCTAGATGGCTTCTTCTCTCTTTTTGGATCTCAATACAATGTTCTCCCCCTCTCTTGTGGAGAACTATTCGATATAATCTTCTTTTTGCGGTGTGTTTGTTGAGACCGATGAATTGTGGGTTTATGATCAAGTCTGTCTATGAATAATATTTGAATCTTCTCTGAATTCTTTTATGTATGATTGGTTATATTTTCAAGTCTCTTCGAATTATCAGTTTGGTTTGGCCTACTAGATTGATCTTTCTTGCAATGGGAGAAGTGCTTAGCTTTGGGTTCAATCTTGCGGTGTCCTTTCCCGGTGACAGTAAGGGCAGCAAGGGACGTATTTTATTGTTGCCATCGAGGATAAAAAGATGGGGTTTTCTTCATATTGCATGAGTCTATCCCTCTACATCATGTCATCTTGCTTAAGGCGTTACTCTGTTTTTAACTTAATACTCTAGATGCATGCTAGATAGCGGTCGATGAGTGGAGTAATAATAGTAGATGCAGGCAGGAGTCGGTCTACTTGTCTCGAACATGATGCATATATACATGATCATGCCTAGATATTCTCATAACTATGCTCAATTTTGTCAATTGCTCAACAGTAATTTGTTCACCCACCGTAGAATACTTATGCTCTTGAGAGAAGCCACTAGTGAAACCTATGGCCCCCAGGTCTATCTTTATCATATTAATCTCCTATTACTTAGTTATTTACTTTGCCTTTATTTTACTTTGCATCTTTATCATAAAAATACCAAAAATATTATCTTATCATATCTATCAGATCTCACTCTCGTAAGTGGCCTTATAGGGATTGACAACCCCTATTTATGTTGGTTGCAAGGATTTATTTGTTTTGTGCAGGTACGAGGGACTCGTGCGTAGCCTCCTACTGGTTTGATACCTTGGTTCTCAAAAACTGAGGGAAATACTTACGCTACATTGCTGCATCATCCCTTCCTCTTCGGGGAAAACCAACGCAGTGCTCCAGAGGTAGCAAGAAGGATTTCTGGCGCCATTGCCGGGGAGGCCTATACAAAAGTCAACATACCAAGTACCCATCACATACCCTTATCTCCCGCATTACATTATTTTCCATTTGCCTCTCGTTTTCCTCTCCCCCACTTCACCCTTGCCGTTTTATTCGCCCTCTCTCTCTATCCTCCCTCTCTATTTGCCTCTTTTTGCCCGCTTACTTTTTGTTTGCTTGTGTGTTAGCTTGCTTGCTTGTCACGATGGCTCAAGATAATACTAAATTGTGTGACATGCAAAAGAAGAAAGATGTGGATAATGATATTGTTAAATTGAAGCTATTTTCTTTTTCGCTTAGAGATCGTGCTAAAGTTTGGTTTTCGTCTTTACCTAAAAATAGTATTGATTCATGGAACAAGTGCAAAGATGCTTTTATCTCTAAGTATTTTCCTCCCGCTAAGATCATCTCTCTTAGAAACGATATTATGAATTTTAAGCAACTTGATCATGAACATGTTGCACAAGCTTGGGAGAGAATGAAATTAATGATACGTAATTGCCCTACTCATAGTTTAAATTTGTGGATGATTATACAAAAAATTTATGCCGGATTGAATTTTGCTTATAGAAATCTTTTAGATTTGGCCGCGGGAGGCACTTTTATGGAAATTACTTTAGGAGAAGCTACTAAACTCCTAGATAATATTATGGTTAATTATTCTCAATGGTACACTGAAAGATCTACTAGTAAAAAGGTGCATGCGATAGAAGAAATTAATGTTTTGAGTGGAAAGATGGATGAACTTATGAAATTATTTGCTAATAAGAGTGTTTCTTCTTATCCTAATGATATGCCCTTGTCTACTTTGATTGAGAATAACAATGAATCTATGTATGTGAATTTTGTTGGTAGGAACAATTTTGGTAACAACGCGTATAAAGGAAATTTCAATCCTAGGCCTTATCCTAGTAATTCCTCTAATAATTATGGTAATTCCTACAACAATTCTTATCGAAATTATAATAAGATGCCCTCTGATTTTGAATCTAATATTAAAGAATTTATTACTTTGCAAAAGAATTTTAATGCTATGATTGAGAAAAATTGCTTAAGATTGATGATTTGGCTAGGAACGTTGATAGAATTGCTCTTGATGTTGATTCTTTGAAACTTAGATCTATTACACCTAAGCATGCTATCAATGAGTCTCTCACAGCCATGAGAATTTCCATTGATGAGTGCAAAGAAAGAACCGCTAGGATGCGTGCTAAGAAAGATGCCTTTATAAGAGTGTGTTCTTCTAGTTCCTACGAGAATAAAGATGAAGATCTAAAAGTTATTGATGTGTCCCCTATTTAATCTTTGTTTTGCAATATGAATCTTGATAATGATGGGACTGAATATGATCCACCTTTACCTAGAAGGCGTTCCAAGAATTCGGAATTTGTTGATCTTGATTATAAATTTGATAAAAGTGGGATTGAAGAAATTAAAACCGTAGATGTTGCTAAACCCACTATTACGGATTTCAAGGAATTTAACTATGAAAATTGCTCTTTGATTGATTGTATTTCCTTGTTGCAATCCATGCTAAATTCTCCTCATGCTTATAGTCAAAATAAAGTGTTTACTAAACATACCGTTAATGCCTTGATGCAATCTTATGAAGAAAAACTTGAATTGGAAGTTTCTATCCCTAGAAAACTTTATGATGACTGGGAACCAACTATTAAAATTAAAGTTAAAGACCATGAATGCTATGCTTTATGTGATTTGGGTGCTAGTGTTTCCACGATTCCAAAGACTTTGTGTGATTTATTAGGTTTCCGTGATTTTGATGATTGCTCTCTAAACTTGCACCTTGCGGATTCCACTATTAAGAAACCTATGGGAATAATTAATGATGTTCTTATTGTTGTAAATAGGAATTATGTGGCCGTAGATTGTATTGTTCTTGACATATATTGCAATCCTTCATGTCCTATTATTCTTGGTAGACCTTTCCTTAGAACGATTGGTGCAATTATTGATATGAAGGAAGGAAATATTAGATTCCAATTTCCATTAAGGAAAGGCATGGAACACTTTCCTAGAAATAAAATTAAATTACCTTATGAATCTATTATGAGAGCCACTTATGGATTGCCTACCAAACATGGCAATACCTAGATCTATTCTTGCTTGTTATGCCTAGCTAGGGGCGTTAAACAATAGCGCTTGTTGGGAGGCAACCCAATTTTATTTTTATTCCTTGCTTTTTGATCCTGTTTAGTAATAAATAATTTTTCTAGCCTCTGTTTTGGTTGTGTTTTTTGTGTTTAATTAGTGTTTGTGCCAAGTAGAACCGTTGGGAAGACTTGGGGAAAGTCTTGTTGAACTTGCTGTAAAAAACAGAAACTTTGGCGCTCATGAGAACTGCTGCCATTTTTATTTGGAGAGTGATATTTAGTTAATTCTTGTCCAGAAATTTATTTCAGAATTTTTGGGGTTCCAGATATTTCGCTAGCTACATATTCCTACAGACTGTTCTGTTTTTGACAGATTCTGTTTTTCGTGTGTTGTTTGCTTATTTTGACGAATCTATGGCTAGTAAAATAGTTTATAAACCATAGAGAAGTTGGAATACAGTATCTATAACACCAATATAAATAAATAATAAGTTCATTACAGTACCTTGAAGTGGTCTTTTGTTTTCTTTCGCTAACGGAACTCACGAGATTTTCTACTTTAAGTTTTGTGTTGTGAAGTTTTCAAGTTTTGGGTAAAGATTTGATGGGTTGTGGAACAAGGAGTGGCAAGATACTGAGCTTGGGAATGCCCATGGCACCCCCAAGATAATCTAAGGACACCTAAAATCCAAAGCTTAGGGATGCCCCGGAAGGCATCCCCTCTTTCGTCTACTTCTATCGGTAACTTTACTTGGAGCTATATTTTTATTCGCCACATGATATGTGTTTTGCTTGGAGCGTCTTGTATTATTTGAGTCTTTGCTTGTTAGTTTACCACAATAATCCTTGTTGTACACACCTTTTGAGAGAGCCATATATGATTTGTAATTTTCTAGAATACTCTATGTGCTTCGCTTATATCTTTTGAGTTATATAATTTTGCTCTAGTGCTTCACTTATATCTTTTAGAGCACGGTGGGGATTTGTTTTATAGAAACTATTGATCTATCATGCTTCACTTAGATTATTTTGAGAGTCTTAAATAGCATGGTAATTTGCTTAAAATCCTAATATGCTTGTTACACAAGATTAATAATAAAACTTTCTTATGAGTGTGTTGGATACTATGATAAGTTTGATACTTGATAATTGTTTTGAGATATGGAGATGGTGATATTAAAGCCATGCTAGTTGAGTAGTTGTGAATTTTAGAAATACTTGTGTTGAAGCTTGTGATTCCCATAGCATGCACGTATGGTGAACCGTTATGTGATGAAGTCGGAGCATGATTTATTTTCTGATTGCCTTCCATATGAGTGGTGGTCGGGGACGACCGATGGTCTTTTCCTAAAAATCTATCCCCCTAGGAGCATGCGTGTAATACTTTGCTTTGATAACTTGTAGATTTTTGCTATAAGTATATAAGTTATTTATGACTAATGTTGAGTCCATGGATTATACGCACTCTCACCCTTCCACCTTTGCTAGCCTCTCTAATACCGTGCACCTTTCACCTGTATCATACACCACCATATACCTTCCTCAAAACAGCCACCATACCTACCTATTATGGCATTTCCATAGCCATTCCGAGATATATTGCCATGCAACTTTCCATCGTTCCGTTTATTATGACACACTCCATCATTGTCATATTGCTTAGCATGATCATGTAGTCGACATCGTATTTGTGGCAAAGCCACCGTTCATAATTCTTTCATACATGTCACTCATGAGTCATTGCATATCCCGGTACACTGCCGGAGACATTCATATATAGTCATATTTTGTTCTAAGTCCCGAGTTGTAATTGTTGAGTTGTAAGAAAAATAAAAGTGTGTTGATCATCATTATTAGAGCATTGTCCCAGTGAGGAAAGGATGATGGAGACTATGATCCCCTCACAAGTCGGGATGAGACTCTGGACGAAAAATAAAAAAGAGAAAGAAAAGAGGCCATAAAAAATGCCCAAATAAAAAAATGAGAGAAAAAGAGAGAAGGGACAATGCTACTATCCTTTTACCACACTTGTGCTTCAAAGTAGCATCGTGATCTTCATAGTAGAGAGTCTCTCATGTTATCACTTTCATATACTAGTGGGAATATTTCATTATAGAACTTGGCTTGTATATTCCAATGATGGGCTTCCTCAAAATGCCCTAGGTCTTCATGAGCAAGCAAGTTGGATGCACACCCACTTATTTTCTTTTTGAGCTTTCATATACTTATAGCTCTAGTGCATCCGTTGCATGGCAATCCCTACTCACTCACATTGATATCTGTTGATGGGCATCTCCATAGCCCATTGATACACCTAGTTGATGTGAGACTATCTTCTCCCTTTTGTCTTCTCCACAACCACCACTCTATTCCACCTATAGTGCTATATCCATGGCTCACGCTCATGTATTGCATGAAGATTGAAAAAGTTTTGAGAATGTCAAAACTATGAAACAATTGCTTGGCTTGTCATCGGGGTTGTGCATGATTTAAATATTTTGTGTGGTGAAGATAGAGCATAGCCAGACTATATGATTTCGTAGGGATAACTTTCTTTAGCCATGTTATTTTGAGAAGACATAATTGCTTTGTTAGTATGCTTGAAGTATTATTATTTTTATGTCAATATGAACTTTTGTCTTGAATCTTTCGGATCTCAATATTCATACCACAATTAAGAAGAATTACATTAAAATTATGCCAAGTAGCACTCCGCATCAAAAAATCTGTTTTTATCATTACCTCCTCGGGGACGAGCAGGAATTAAGCTTGGGGATGCTTGATACGTCTCCAACGTATCTATAATTTTTGATTGCTCCATGCTATATTATCTAATGTTTTGGACATTATCGGGCTTTATTATCCACTTTTATATTATTTTTGGGACTAATCTATTAACCGAAGGCCCAGCCCAGAATTGTTGTTTTTTGCCTGTTTTAGGGTTTCGAAGAAAAGGAATATCAAACAGAGTCCAAACGAAATGAAACCTTAGGGAACGTGATTTTTAGGAAGATTATGATCCGGGAGACTTGGACCCTACGTCAAGAAAATAAATAGGAGGCCACGAGGTAGGGGGGCGCGCCTACCCCCTCCCCCCCCAGGCGCACCCTCCACCCTCGTGGGCCCCCTGTTGCTCCACCGGCGTACTCCTTCCTCCTATATATACCTACGTACCCCCAAACGATCAGATACGGAGACAAAACCCTAATTCCACCGCCGCAACTTTCTGTATCCACGAGATCCCATCTTGGGGCCTGTTTCGAAGCTCCGCCGGAGGGGGCATCAATCACGGAGGGCTTCTACATCAACACCATAGCCTCTCTGATGAAGAGTGAGTAGTTTACCTCAGACCTACGGGTCCATAGTTATTAGCTAGATGGCTTCTTCTCTCCTTTTGGATCTCAATACAATGTTCTCCCCCTCTCTTGTGGAGAACTATTCGATGTAATCTTCTTTTTGCGGTGTGTTTGTTGAGATCGATGAATTGTGGGTTCATGATCAAGTCTATCTATGAATAATATTTGAATCTTCTCTGAATTCTTTTATGTATGATTGGTTATCTTTGCAAGTCTTTTCAAATTATCAGTTTGGTTAGGCCTACTAGATTGATCTTTCTTGCAATGGGATAAGTGCTTAGCTTTGGGTTCAATCTTGCGGTGTCCTTTCCCGGTGACAGTAAGGGCAGCAACGCACGTATTGTATTGTTGCCATCGAGGATAACAAGATGGGGTTTTCTTCATATTGCATGAGTCTATCCCTCTACATCATGTCATCTTGCTTAAGGCGTTACTCTGTTTTTAACTTAATACTCTAGATGCATGCTGGATAGCGGTCGATGAGTGGAGTAATCATAGTAGATGCAGGCAGGAGTCGGTCTACTTGTCTCGGACATGATGCCTATATGCATGATCATACCTAGATTCTCATAACTATGCTCAATTCTGTCAATTGCTCAACAGTAATTTGTTCACCCACCGTAGAATACTTATGCTCTTGAGAGAAGCCACTAGTGAAACCTATGGCCCCCAGGTCTATCTTTATCATATTTATCTCCTATTACTAAGTTATTTACTTTGGCTTTATTTTACTTTGCATCTTTATCATAAAAACACCAAAAATATTATCTTATCATATCTATCATATCTCACTCTCGTAAGTGGCCTTATAGGGATTGACAACTCCTATTTGCATTGGTTGCGAGGATTTATTTGTTTTGTGCAGGTATGAGGGACTCGGGCGTAGCCTCCTACTGGATTGATACCTTGGTTCTCAAAAACTGAGGGAAATACTTACGCTACTTTGCTGCATCATCCCTTCCTCTTAGGGGAAAACCAACGCAGTGCTCAAGAGGTAGCAACATCATAGGCAGCTTGGCTGGTCTCGTGCACTATCTTCATCCGCTCCATCATCAGGCCTGCTTGGCGTATAGCTTCCGTAGCAGCGCTCGCTTGGTCCTCCGAAACATGATGGGTGACGAACAGTGGAGATGTGGGTCCAGTCACGGCAGCTTGAGGATCCGAGGCGTGGTGTTGGACAGATGAAACAGGGACTTGAGCAGTCGACGATGAAGGGCGTTCACTCCACATAGGAACAACAAAAGTAACAGAAGCCCGGTTCACGTCTCCAGACTGCTGAATCACTGGTTCCATCACCGGCGTCGACTGGGGCGTCTTGCCAGCTGGTGCCTTCCTGCTCGAAGCCCTCCCCCTCCTTCAAATGGTTCTCTGCAGCACATCTTCATCGTCATCCAGAAGTTCAATGACATTGGGTGGAGCTGCAAAGCAATCAATTGAAGGAGTTCAGTCAACCGTGAAAATGGCTGATAAAGTAAAGGCAAAATGACAAAAGTTATACCCGCATGGGAGGTGACTGCGTCTTCCATCTCCTCATCATCATCATCTTGGTACATAGAAGTCCCGGAGGCAGCACTGCAAATTTCAGAATTCAGTCGGTTAAAACAGGAAAGTGAATCGACTAAAGATTGGGTCATGCTAAAACTAAGAGGTCGAACTCAGTGATTACCTAGAAGCGATAGGGACGTCCACTTTGATCTTGGGCAAGGCCTTCTGGGGTTTTGACAGCACGACTTTGAGTTGTTTCGGAGCTTTCTTAGTTGGCATAGGAGAAGATGTTATAGTGCACTTGGAGGTCTGTTTAGTCGGCGGAGTCGCCTTCCCACGAACACTGGCTGGGTCCTGCCTCTGCTTAGAGCGTCTCTCCATGCGAGGAGGGGAGTCGACCTCCTCAATACTGCTCAAGTCCTCACTCTCCTTGTCTCCCCTTCCGCCAGAATGCCAGTCGCCACCGCTCGCCTCTCCCTCTTGCTCCTGCTCCCCGTTGGGCATCGAATACATCTCAGTATAGATCCGCAAGCCACGAAGTCGAGTGGATATCAATCGGGTTCGAGAACAAAAATATGTGAGAATAAAAGACGCTCGGAAGAAAAGAGTTAGACCTTGTCTGGTTCAGTGGTGTTGTCGAGTGGAGGAACCCTCCTAGACCCCCTGGGGTTATCTTTGTTGTCGGTAATACCTTGCAGCCACTATGCCACCGTCGTCTCGTCAACTTCCTCTGGGTGGATCCGAGTGCTATCTTCAATACCCGAATACATCCACATTGGATGGTCACGGGCTTGGAGTGGCTGGATGGGTCGACTGAGGAACACCTCTAGCAAGTCCATGCCGGTCACACCGTTGCAAACAAGTTGGACTACTCTCTCGACCAACATATTGACATCCACTTTCTTAGCTGGAGTCACTCTCAAGGGGGAAGCCTTCTCAACTCGTCCTATGGAAAACGAGGGAAGGCCAGTCAACTGACCCGGGGTCGGTTGGTCCTTACAATAGAACCAGGCCGACTGCCACCCCCTGACTGACTCGGGAAGAATCATAGTAGGGAAAGTGCTTTTATTCCTCATCTGGATCCCTAGACCTCCACACATCTCGATCACGTGTGTCCTCTCATCACTCAGATTGGCCTTTTTCACTGACTGAGAACGACAGGTGAAAATGTGTTTGAAGAGACCCAAGTGTGGTCGATAGCCCAGAAAGTTGTCACACACGGACACGTATGCGGCAATATATGTGATGGTGTTGGGAGAAAAGTGATGAAGTTGGGCTCCAAAAAAGTTCAGAAAACCCCGGAAGAAAGGATGGGGAGGCAAAGAGAAACCGCGGTCGACGTGGGTCACGGCTCAGTCTCGTCCTCCGGAAGCCGCCTAGATTTGTGGGGAATCAATCCCCCGTCAACCAGATCCTCCATGTCTTCTCGCTGGATCGTCGACCGGATCCAGTCGCCCTGGATCCAGCCGGGCGGCAGGACAGTTCTCGATGACGACCCAGCCCGGCTCGTCTTCTTCCCCTTTGCCTTCGCCGTCGCCTTCTTTGCGCGCTCCAGAGCCGCCGTCTTGTCCTTCCCCATTACGGCGGGTTGAGCTCGGACTGGTGGCGGCACCGAGGGCATAGGCAGATGTAGATGAGAAGCAGAGGAAGAAGGGGGGAAATGGGGTGCACTGTGCAAAGACCCCGGCCTAGACGCCTTATATGGCCCTATCCCCCGAGTGGCTTACTTGTGGACCTGGGCAATCCCGTCAAATCCCATAACAGTCGCGCACTCGGTACGTGGCGAAAAAGGTGGCGCGGGGATCGAGGCACCCCTGGCTAATCCGCCCCGCTTACTGCACCTCTCTCCGTCCCGCACGCTTCCCCAGATTTCGGATCCCGCGAGATACGGGAACGGCAGCGCAGTCAATCGCGCCGAAGATTTTATGCCATGTCAGAATTCAAAGTATACCAGCTAAAAGTTCACTCGACAACCTTTGAATGGCTCAAGGCGACCGGAAATGAAGTCGGAATTTTTGTATGGTTCCAATCCAAGTAAAATGCTTCCGAAGCATGAACATTGAGTCGGAACCATCTTCAACCCCATCTCCACGCGGACCCAGAACCATTCAGGGGCTAATGACGATGACATGTACCTAGGGTAGGGCAATAGACCTGATCTAAGTACCCTTCCCAAGGACACTGCCCTGCAATCGAAGACATTCAAAGGATGACAAATTCTACCAACTGAACTCACCTCAGGATGCAATTCACTCGACCATGAGTTCCACTTGGACAACCCAATTTCATTCGACCAGGATATAATCATTCGACCACATCAGAAACCACTCGCAGTACAGAAGATCTAAGGTCACTCTGGATGGCAACGGTCAGGCATTCACCCCGTAGTCTTAAGGGCCATTTATATCACTTTAATGCTGACGTTACCAGTAATGTCCCCTCTTTATGTACATGAACACTACTAGGGAAAACCCTAGCAGTAGCGCGAGTATTTTCCCTATCAGCAGCGCGGGAGGACGCGCTACTGATAAGGCGCTATAGCTAATGTGTAGCAGTAGCGCCTGTCGTCCCACGCTACTGCTATACATGGCTAGCTGTAGCGCGCTTTAGTGCAGAGCGCTGCTGCTAATATCTGCAGCACTTTTTAGTAGGGAGCGCTACTGGTAAGGGAGTGCGACTTCTAACTTTGTTCCCCTCGCTACTGCTAGTTTAATTAGTTTCTGTTTTTTTGCATATTTGTTTTGTATTTAAATAGGCTTTATACAATAATCTTTAGCATATCATACACATACAAATGTAATCATAGCATATACATACAAATAGTCTCATCAAATCATGTCATCATCATAATCATCATCCAACACAAAGTGGTCTCTCCTCATCATCTCGAAAATAGCAATACAAGTCTCGATTACTTGCAACTACATCGCCATCCATCTAAACAATGATATATGCGATAAGAGCTATCACTTTGCGTGAACCTAAACTAACTACTGGTTGTCGCTCGGAAACCATAAACCGGTACACCTGGGCCTGACATTCCGGCCACTCGTCGTATACTCCTTGTGTAGCACTTCTTCGCCATCAATGATCTATACACCTGCATCGTCAAATGAGTCGATGATATGCAACATATATAGTTGAGCAACAGAAAGAGACAGACTTGGCAAAAATATAAGCAACATATCATAAGCATAAATAACAAAGTTCATCGTACCCAAAATGCCCTAACTAGAGTGATCTTCGCTAGTCGAGGAGGACGGTTTAATTACATCAGAAATAAAGTTTTGTCATGCATAGTTCAAAGTTTCGTCATATAGATAGTATGGACTAAACGGACACATTGTCATATATCGACAATCACTCCAAGTCGTGCCATCCATCCAAGTCAGGGAGATAGTCCCCGAGCTTAGTGAAAGGCTTCAGGTCGAGACACTGAGCAGCTACGCGTGTTCAGACATCTTCCCGCGACATTTGTCCTTCTTCGTAGAACATCCCTGTTATTCCGATGACCTCCTTCATGATGATTTGGGCAAGTTCGTGCTGGATGTGATAGAACTCAGCTCAAAGTCGATGATCCTCGATATCTCCTAAGTTCTTTGCCCATTGCAGAATATGGGCATCGTCGGATGTAGGTGACATGCGAAGGTTCTGGTGATCCCATCTGTACTCCAGCATGTGGTGTAGGACATAGAATCCATCATTAAGAGAATCACTCGGTTGCTGGATGCAGCAGAAGTCAGTATTATGGCCGAAGGCGGGCCTGCCGTCCCTTTTCTTCTTGTCCTTGACCTCTCCACCCCGTGCGTCGTAGTAAAACATAGCACTATCGAGAACAGACTTGATGTGGGTGTAATCCTTTTTGTTAATGTTCTTCGACGAGTCCAAGTAAAGAGCGTGGGAGTATCGGGGGTAGAGGATGATGAGGACGGCGCGCCCGCTGCTGCGCAAAATAAGTACACCTCAAATTAATTAGCCTCCACCGTGCAAATGAATGATTAAAATCAAAGGAAGGATATCCGCGTGGATGACTTACATGGAATGATAAGGCACGAGAATCGCCTCCTTGTCCTTATTGGCGAGCATGAAATTGACGATGTATTCCCTCGCGTATTGACGGTGCTTTGCGCAGACTCCCAAGAAGGCCTCGTGCATGAAGTACGGGTCAACGACACAGATATGACGTATCTGCTCAACCCCGATGAGGTAGTTCATGTGCAAAGCATAAAGGCGAACAAACGCAAAATCCAGCTTCTTCAAGTGAAACATGTCAAAGATGTAATCGAATCGAAGGAAGAACTTCTCCGCGGGGAATGTGTCGACGTATGACAATCCCATTGGCATGTTAACCACGTAGAGTGGGTATCCTGGTTTTTTTGAGGTGATGAGGCCTTTCTCTATCCGCAGCACATCATCATGAAGTCTCCTTAAATTGCCGAATCTGGCCCCTAGCGCTGCTTCAGGTAGGATTGGTTGACCGAGGATATGCCATTTTGCCGCACCGGGGATATCTATACGTTCTTGAACTCGAGGCTGCTGAGGCGGCTGGATCATAGAAGTAGCTTTTTTGCCTTTCCTCGGTCTCTTCCTAGACTTCTTTACTACTGGAAGGTTGTCCATAATACGTTCAGATTACGGAGGCGGCAATTCAGGCACCGACTCATGACGGTCAGACCCTAAGTAGGCGCCAGTATTGACATACTGTTGAGTGTCATCGTCATCCTCATCCTCATCCATGGCGACGTCACTAGCGACTACTGGAGTAGGTGAGGTGTTGATGTTCATACCTAACTGCGTGCTCGTGGGTGTGCTCCCGGCCGCCTCCAGATGAAGCAGACTATTTGGCCACAACAGGACCCACCCATTGCAACAATCACCAAGCCGCAGCGGGGTCTCGTCGTCATCCCCCACTAGTACTAGAGGAGCCAAATTCTCGTGGCCCGGTTTGACACTGGCCACGGAAACCTTGAAGACTTCCGGGGGGATCGGCCGGCTGTGGAACAATGGTTCCTTTGGCTCCATTATCGTTGCCTTCCCCATGTCCACCTTCTGGTCGCCGATGGTGTACAATATGGTGCACGGGGTTTCGTCGGCCTACAAAGAAAAGTCTACGGCGTGAGACATCCGAAAGGCAACAAAAATGGGAGACTATACATTTATTGAAGGGGGCCGGTGTGATAGATACCGTGAGGACGTCGAGCTCAGCCAAAGACGAAGCACCGCTAAGCACGTCCGGTGCCCGAGCCACTGCCGGAGCAGGTGCAGGAGCCAGTGCGGGAGCAGGTGCAGCTACAGGTGCTGGTGCTACGCTAGTCGAGCTGCTAAGTCTGCTGCATTTTTTCTGGATTTTGCCTGCTCCAATTGAAAACGGCCGGAACCAAGGTAGTAGACATATCTACAAGCACCTATTTTGCGGTAGCTACCGCTATTGCGACTGTCTCAGATGATTTCTTTTCAAGCGCAATCTCAACCTTCTTGTCGATGTTTTCTTCAGTTAACTTCCATCTTTCCTTTCTCTCCTCTGTTGTCTCACAGTAGTACTTCTTCCATGTGGCGCCGTCTCCGACACCATGCACGCGTCCATACGACGGTCGAGTCTCCACCGGGAGTCTTTTCAATATGTTCAACGCCCGGTTGAATGGAGTGTCCCACTTGGGCCTCGCTAATGCCTCAGACGGCGAGTCGCTTTCGGCCGCAATCATGTGCTGCTCTCTCTGCAAAAGGCACAAGGGTCGTTTACAAATATGACAAACATGCAGTTGAATTGATCAGAAACTAAAATTACCAGCAGTCTCATGAACTCCGTCGTGACCGCGTTCTTCTCGAAAACCTTCTTCACTTGGTCCCAACGGTGCCGGGCCCTGAGGACGTCACACTCCTGCGGGACGGTGAACTCCGCCAAGGGGTCTGGGATGCCCAGACTCACGGCTTCCGCGTCCTCTTTGGCCCATATGGACCTCTTCCCACCATAACCACGACTTTCGAGGTGGTGGCACCCAATGTTCTTCTGTTGAAGCCCCTTCATGTACTTCGACTTTTTTTGGCATCTTCGGCCTTGCAAGCCGCCTTGAATATTTCAAAGTGCCCTGCCATGATTGTCAGATTATCCTTTACAATCTCGGAGTAGGGTTACTTTCTATTGAAGTTATGATATTTCACCCTTGCTTTCCAGGCGGCCAACGCGTCGCTAAACCTGCTCATGGCATGTTTTCTTATCTTCTTCATTGTCGGGTCCTTATCTGGATCTTTATAATCCTTTTCATTCCGGTCCGGGAACAAGAATATCTGGTTGATATGTCTCCAACGTATCTATAATTTTTTATTGCTCCATGCTATATTATCTACTGTTTTGTACATTATTGGGCTTTATTATCCACTTTTATATTATTTTTGGGACTAACCTATTAACCGGAGGCCCAGCCCAGAATTGCTGTTTTTTGCCTGTTTTAGGGTTTCGAAGAAATGGAATATCAAACGGAGTCCAAACGGAATGAAACCTTCGGGAACGTAATTTTCTCACCGAATACAACTCAGGAGACTTGGACCCTACGTCAAGACAACTAACAAGAGGACACGAGGTAGGGGGGCGCGCCTGCCCCCCCCCCCCCCCGGCGCGCCCTCCACCCTCGTGGGCCCCCTGTTGCTCCACTGACGTACTTCTTCCTCCTATATATACCCACGTACCCCCAAACGACCAGAGACGGAACCAAAACCCTAATTTCACCGCTGTAACTTTCTGTATCCACGAGATCAGAGACGGAAGTGTGAGTAGTTTACTTCAGACCTACGGGTCAATAGTTAGTAGCTAGATGGCTTCTTCTCTCTTTTTGGATCTCAATACAATGTTCTCCCCCTCTCTTGTGGAGATCTATTCGATGTAATCTTCTTTTTGCGGTGTGTTTGTTGAGACCGATGAATTGTGGGTTTATGATCAAGTCTATCTATGAATAATATTTGAATCTTCTCTGAATTCTTTTATGTATGATTGGTTATCTTTGCAAGTCTCTTCGAATTATCAGTTTGGTTTGGCATACTAGATTGATCTTTCTTGCAATGGGAGAAGTGCTTAGCTTTGGGTTCAATCTTGCGGTGTCCTTTCCTGGTGACAGTAAAGGCAGCAAGGCACGTATTGTATTGTTGCCATCAAGGATAACAAGATGGGGTTTTCTTCATATTGCATGAGTCTATCCCTCTACATCATGTCATCTTGCTTAAGGCGTTACTCTGTTTTTAACTTAATACTCTAGATGCACGCTGGATAGCGGCCGATGAGTGGAGTAATAGTAGTAGATGCAGGCAGAAGTCGGTCTACTTGTCTCGGACGTGATGCCTATATGCATGATCATACCTAGATATTCTCATAACTATGCTCAATTCTGTCAATTGCTCAACAGTAATTTGTTCACCCACCGTAGAATACTTATGCTCTCGAGAGAAGCCACTAGTGAAACCTATGGCCCCCGGGTCTATCTTTATCATATCAATCTCCTACTACTTAGTTATTTACATTGCTATTTATTTTCCGTTATTTTACTTTGCATCTTTATCATAAAATACCAAAAATATTATCTTATTATATCTATCAGATCTCACTCTCGTAAGTGGCCCTATAGGGATTGACAACCCCTATTTGCGTTGGTTGCGAGGATTTATTTATTTTGTGCAGGTACGAGGGACTCGCGCGTAGCCTCCTACTGGATTGATACCTTGGTTCTCAAAAACTAAGGGAAATACTTACGCTACTTTGCTGCATCATCCCTTCCTCTTTGGGAAAACCAACGCAGTGCTAAAAGAGGTAGCACTGGTGCAACTTCTTTAGGAGGGAGGGCCTCATATTATCTATCTTGTTTAGTTTCTCATCGTTGATGGTGGCTGTTGTCCGTATGATGCGACCTATTTGATTGCCGTAGCATGCGTGCGCTTCCTCGGGCGTGTTTGGCTCAAAATTGCCGTCGTTCACCTCTGTGACCACCAGTCTAGTAGTCCTGAGCTTGTTAGGAAGTTTCCTCCTCTTTGCTTTCGGTTCTATATTGGCTCTGTTAGTCTCGGCGCCGGTCTTAGTCTCAGCGCCGGTCTCGATGCCGGTCTCAGTCTCAGCGCCGGTCTCAGTCTCAGTGTCGGTCTCGATGTCAGTCTCAGTCTCCGATGTGATAGGTGGACCCAGAAACATCAACTGTTGATCGTCGTCTTCCCTCAAAAATTCCTCTGCCGCCAGGTACACGTCGCACTCACTAGAACCCTGTCCTTCATCGTTGCTAGCCATGTTTCCTATGATTAAATCTAGTCAATTAATTCTAGACCTAATAAAATGAATAATGACATAAAAAGGCCTATGCTTTGCAGGAACATTGACTCCTTCCTAGTGCGGCAAATCACGGGCACTCAATATGTCCTAGTTTGTAGCACAAGTCATGCCGAAATTCACGAAAAACTTCGGCATGACCTTTGCTAAAAAGTGGACAAATCGAGCACCTGAAATTTGCCAGAATGGAAATGAATCAACATTCCGGCAAAACATAGGCGACCCGTGCTTCATTCCCTGGAAACAACAAAAGGCCACATGGGCACAATCGAATCACACTTCAATGAAAAGATATAACATGACTAACCTGGCCACAATCAAACCACACTTCCCTGGAAACAACAATAAAAGTCTAGGAAGGATCATCTTTATAATAGAACTTGCCTAAATTCTTTTCCTAGAAAAATAGTGGTCTTTTCAAAAATCAAAAACCTTTGCAAAATAACCTCACTAAACACTTCTTTGCCTAGGACAGAGCCCAAATTATGTTCTAGCTATTCCTCTCTCTCTCTCTCTCACACACACACACATTATTTTCTCTAACGCTTCTCTGCCTAGGACAGAACCCAATTAAATTGCAAAGGAACTCCATTTCTCTAACCCTTCTCACCTAATGCTCTAAAATAAATTTTTCGTCTAACCTAGCGAACCTAGCTAACCTAGCTTGTTAACCTAACGAACCTAATTTACCTAGCTATTTAACCCAGTTAGTTAACCTAGCTAGTTAACCTAGTTTACCTGATAATTAACCTAATTAAACTAGTTAACCTAACTAGTTCTCTGTCAAAGCCCTAACTAAATTTTTGCACTAACCTAGATAATTAACCTAATTAAACTAGTTAACCTAGCTAGCTAGTTCTCTGTCCAATGTTTGTGCTATGCATGAGAGAGAGTGAGAGAAAGGAGGGGTTGGGGCTTATAGAGGATGGCTCCGGTCGTGGCGAGGGAGGCAGGGGCGTCTTCGGTGATGGCGAGGGAGGCAGTTGTGGCGAGGGAGGCAGGGCGTCGAGGGTGGCTCCGCTGGCGCCGAGGGTGGCTCCAGTGGCGTTGATGAGGCTGCGTGGCTCCGGTGGCGTCGAAGGCACGCGACTCTGGTAGGTCCGGGGGCATTGATGTCGGTAGGAGACGGCGGCGAAGTAGGGGGGCGTCGAATTGGGAAGACGGCGGCGAAGTGGGGCGAGAGATTTGGGGGAGAAGTTGTGGCCGGGGGGGGGGGCGCTTTTGGGTTAAGTCAAACTTAGTGGTAGCGTGTTTCTGTAAAAGCGCTATAACTAAGTTAGCTATAGCGCTTTTCAGTAAACGCGCTATAGCTATAGCTATGTATTTTCCTTTCCTTTTCTTATTTCATTTTCTCTTTCTATAGCGAGGGTCCAAACGAGCGCTATTGCTAAGTTATTCATAGCGCCTCTGATGAACAGACGCTACTGCTATTCCTTTCTCCTTTTCCCCTTTTCCATTTTTTTTACATTTTATTTTTTCCTTTCTCCTTTTTTTATTTCTTTCATTTCCATTTACTTTTCTATTTATTTTCGTTTAATTTTCTTTCCATTAACAGTAGCGCGTTTCACAGTAAACGCGCTGCTAAAATAAACTTAGCGGTAGCGCTCTTTCTAGAAGACTGCTACTACTATATGTAGCATATCGGCTTAGTAGTGAGAATTTTAGTAGTAGCGCTTTTAAAAGGAGACGGCTACTGCTACATTAGTGTCTGCAGCGCGTTTATCCCGCACGCGCTATTGCTATTTAGCAGTAGCGCCCTTTTTTAACAAGCGCTACTGCTAAAGTTCTGTGCATAAGGTTTTCCCTAGTAGTGGAACCCTATGTAACGGGGGATGGCTGGGGTCCTGGCGCACTCTATATAAGCCACCCCCCTCGTCTGAGACAAGGATTCGCACCCCCTGTAACTTCACGCATAATCCAATCGACTAGCCTTCGGGCACCATTTGCCGGCGGAGAGGAGACCCTGAGATGGACGGCGGCGGTGGCAGCGCCCCATCCGACGGGGCACCTGATCTGCGCGGAGATGGTTGAGGCGTCGACTGTTGATCCAACCCTGATCGGATCCGCCGCGGGGTGGCCTTCAGCCGGCTGGCGGCACGTGGAGAGACCGGTGAGGAGACGTTGGATCTTCGCCATTTTACCGATGTCGGCGTTCGTCTTCGTGGCGAGACTCCGCTCGATTCCAGCCAACCGCGAGATCGAGATGACGTGGCTTTCGGTGAAAAACACACCTGACTGCGGTCATGGCGGACGATGGCGGCATCTCGGACGCCGTTCCCTTCTCGAGGCATCGTAGTTGCAGGTCACGTCAACCTGATCGGAAGATTCCGTGGGAAACCCTAGATCTGGATATTCCGGATCGGACGATGGCGACTTTTCGATGTCGTTCTCCTTCCTGGGGGCATCGTTTTGGAGCAAGTGTTGGCTAGAGGGGACAAGAGGAGGAGCGGCGTGGAATCTGACACGTCGACAACGGCGAGTCTCAGTGGCATGGAGTAGCGGAGTGTCGCCGGTGGGCGTGTGATGATGGACGAGTGCAGGATGGTGGTGTTGTCTGGCGTCGTGGTGGCGTCGACGGCAGTTAGACCGGGCAAGGTTAATGCAACAGTACAACACTAAATATGGATTGGTGGCAGGTGGCTGCGGCGGCCTCATACCCGGTAGGCGTTCTGGTTGAGGAGTGCGCCGGACTGGTGGGTGCCCCATACCCGGCAGGCGTCCTGGTTGGGACCTCAGGTCTTAGATGTTAGGTTTGGCTGCGAGGTCTGTTTGGCATTAGGCCCAGATTTTCAATGCCCCTTCATCAACTGGATAGGAGTATCGACAGATGTTGCCTAGACGGTTGCTTTAGTCTTACTGTTGTATGACTTTGTAAGGTCTTGTGTGAATAATTAATAAAGTGGCCGCATGCATCGCCCAGATGCAGAGGCCAGGGGTCATCCTCCTTTTCTAAAAAAATGACTTTGATTGGGTGGCGCTGCTCTGAGTATCCGGTCTCGAGCTCCGGATGAAAATCCTATGTGTGACATTAGTTTGTTATACCTGGTAATGGCGGTGTTATGTGTGTTGTTACCTTGATGAAGACATTGATCGGAGTTTGCTCGGGCTTGATCTTTCGGATGAAACCCACTATCTGACTTTCGATAGTTGGATCCGGCGATGGCGGTGCTTGCATGTCATTTCCTTTTTGGAGGCATTGCTTTTGGAGAATCTTTTCACGCAGTCCTTGTGCTATCATGATATAGTTGGTGCTGATGGTCACCATTGTCACTTTATTTCATCACTTTGGGAGTGTTTCTCTTTTTTCATTCGTCCGCACAGCTTCGGTTGTGTATGACTTTGCTCCTTGTCCGCGCGATCTTGTGTTGTGGGTTGGTTGTGTGCATCCTAGTTATTCAGAGACCGGATGTGTACTCATTATGATTGTATCCCTCGATGCTACGTTATGATTCAATAAAATATGCTCTTTATCGGAAAAAAAATTAATCAGCAGTAGTGTTTTTGCCACCAACTACACCAGCCGTTCGCTTGTCCCAATCGAGTGGATTTACTCGCCTAACCTGCACGCGGTCCATGCGGACCCGGTAGCTTTCGTGCCACTGTTACTTCCTCACCAGAGGGAACACGCGCCTTCCCCTCGGAAATGTATAACAAGTCGCCACTCAATGTCAAGACGATCTGCAATGGAAATCAGCCTATGGACGTGCATGATCCCTGCAAATGTCTCTCCTGCCTTTTCCACGACAATCTTGGAGTTGTTAGGAGGACGAAGTGGTACTAGGGCACGCAATTAAGAACGTGAGCTGCTGGGCATGGTTGCAAGCAACTGGATAGAGCTAGGAAAGCGACGCTCCACCACCTTTTGACCCCGACGGCTCGACGTAGGACCGACCTCGCCCCCGTCCTCCGGGCAGAGCAACTGCAGTAGCCACGGTCAGCTTCCATCCGACTCTCATCCTCGTCACCACCAAGAGCCACATCGCCGGACGTTAACTCCACCACCCCTATAAATACCACCCTCCCCTTCAATGGTAAGTCAAGCAACATACCCACACACCAAATCCAAGCAAGGAGCAGTAGCAGTAAGCTAACTGCCCGCCGATCACTTCTCTCTCCCACCAGCTCCATTCAATTCTTGCGGCTTCGTTGCAATGGCGGCCGTGAACAAGTCCGTCGAGCGGCTGGCGCAGCGCCTGGTGGCCCCGGCCGAGCCCACGCCGGTCGGCCCGCTCCGCCTGTCCTGGCTTGATCGGTACCCCACCCAGATGGCGCTCATCGAGTCGCTGCACGTCTTCAAGCCGGCTCCTGACGGCGGCAACGACGCTGGCCCGGCGAGGACCATCGAGCGGGCTATGGCGCAGGCCCTGGTGCAGTACTACCCGCTCGCGGGACGCCTCGGGTTCACGGACGAAGGTGGGCTGCTGCAGGTCGACTGCGGCGGCGACGGCAGCGGCGTCTGGTTCACGGAGGCCGCGGCCGCCTGCGCGCTCGAGGACGTGGAGTACCTGGAGCACCCTATGATGATCGCCAAGGACGAGCTGCTCCCGCCCACGCCCGCCCAGGAGGAGGATGAGCGCAAGCTTGTCCTGCTCGTCCAGGTTACCACCTTCGCGTGCGGCGGCTTCGTCGTCGGCTTCCGCTTCAGCCACGCCGTCTCCGACGGCCCCGGCGCCGCGCAGTTTATGGCCGCCGTCGGTGAGCTCGCCCGCAGCCGTAGCAGCGTGGAAGGCCTGGCGGTGGAGCCACAATGGGGCCGCGAGGCGATCCCGGACCCGGCCGGCGCCGTTATCGGCAGCCTGCCGAGCCCCGCGGGCGCCAAGAGTCTCGAGTACCTCGCCATGGACATCTCCGCAGACTACATCGGCCACTTCAAGTCGCAGTACAACACGGAGCACGCCGGCTCGTGGTGCTCGGCGTTCGAGGTGCTGGTGGCCAAAGCGTGGCAGAGCCGCACGCGCGCGGCGGCGTTCGAGCCGGAGTCCACCGTGCACCTCTGCTTCGCCATGAACGCTCGGCCCCTTCTGCAGGCCTCGCTCCCGCGCGCCGGCGCCGGGTTCTACGGCAACTGCTACTACATCATGCGCGTCTCGGCCCTCGCGGGCAAGGTGTCCGGCTCCTCGATCCCGGAAGTGGTGAAGATAATCAAGGACGGGAAGAGACGGATGCCATCCGAGTTCACGCGGTGGGCGACAGGAGAGGCCGGCGCCAATGGCGGTGAGGACCCGTACCAGATCACGTCGGACTACCGGACGCTGCTGGTGTCGGACTGGACGCGGCTCGGGTTCGCGGAGGTGGACTACGGCTGGGGGCCGCCGGCGCACGTCGTGCCCCTGACGAACCTGGACTACATCGCGACGTGCATCTTGGTGAAGCCGTGGGCGCACAAGCCAGGGGCGCGGCTCATCACCCAGTGCGTGACGCCCGACCGCGTCGCCGCCTTCCACCAGGGAATGCTTGACATGAACTGACCGGAACCGGAGAAGAAGTGAAGCCGAAGGCAAAAGGATGCGTGATTAGAAATAGATACGGTTGCATTGGATTGGTTGATGGGTGGATTGATGGTGTGTAGCGTGACTGATAATAAGCAACTGGTCCTGAATTTGGGGAGTTGATTGTATGGGTTTGGTGGAAAGCCACCAACTGAAGGGAAATACCCAATGGTTCCTGGGTACATATGTACCCTATATGGGGATTTATTTTTAATAGTTAAACAAAAAATCAAAATAGTTAAGAAACTATTTTTAGAATAAAGTTGACTTACTTGCGCGCTAGTATACACATTTTCAGAAAAAAGAAAACTATGTTGACTTCACAGTGAAAAAGACAAAATTTATTTGCTACTATAGATCACTATTCACGCTATTTTGATGGGAAATTTATCTTTTTTGAAAAGAAGTCAAAGATGAATTTTATGTTTTTGTCAGTTTTCTCACTACTACAATGGAAGGTCAAGTTTTTATCAAAAATATTTTTAGAAATTTTTGACTTTTTATTGAATTACTAAAAAAAATTGCATATAGGGTACATATGTACCCAGGAACCAAAAGTTCCCCTCCACCAACGGCGGCGAGCACCCGTACCAGATCATGTCGGACTACCGGACGCTGCTGGTGTCGGACTGGACGCGGCTCGGGTTCGCGGAGGTGGATTATGGTTGGGGCCCGCCGGCGCACGTGGTGCCCCTGACGAACCTGGACTACATCGCGACGTGCATACTGGTGAAGCCATGGGCGCACAAGCCGGGGGCGCGGCTCATCACCCAGTGCGTGACGTCCGACCGCGTCGCCGCCTTCCACCAAGGAATGCTCGACATGAACTGACCCGAGCTGACCGGAGCGGAAGAAATGAAGCCGAAGGCAAAGGGATGCGTACGTAGGTGTAAGCATCACTCATGATTAGAGATAGAGAAAAATTCATCATAGGTCACAAAAGTTGAGCCGGCTGATACTTAAGTACCACTACTTCAAAATATCCGAACTACAGTCCATATACTTGTGCGGAGGGTTCACTTTGGTCCATATACGAATTGAGCTACGTATTCGTTGACTTGGCCGAGTCAGCCGTTGCCAGCTATGCTTTGACCGCCACATGTGCAACACCTGGTGGGGGGGGGGGGGGTTAATACTAGTAGTTCGGGTTTTTTTTGCAAATGCGCCAACACCTGGCGATTAAACGCCCCTCACCAAGTCGGACCGCACCCGGTCGCACCCTCCCGCACCCTCTCTGCTCGTCGTCGCTGCCGAGGTAGTGCGTTTGCTCGTCGGCGTCGAGAACGGCTCCATGAGCACGTCGTCGGACGCTGAGCCGCCGCCGTCCGCGCCGTTCGGGAGGGGCCTGCGCGACGTGCCTCTTGCTCCTTCGCGTCGTCGTGATGATTCCTCGCCGCCCCTGTACGGTACGTCGCTGTCACCAGCAGCTCCGTTGATCGATCTGTGCAATTTAGCTCTCGTAAAGAGTTCTTGGCCGCATCAATTGCGCGTACGAGCTAGGGTTTGGCCGTTCGTTCAACTCTCTGACGGATTGGGTGTGGGGTGGTAGGGTTTTAGCAGTTTCTTGAAGATCTTTGTGGCAGGCCAAAAATAGGGCTGCGTCATGGAGGGTTTGCAGTAGATGGCCATGTTTGCGGAGATCTGGAGTGGTTAAGGTTCTTTCTCCCCCCCCAATTTTTCATCGGTCCAGGGGTCTAGGGTTTAAGCAGTAAAGTTTGCTTTTAGTGTCAGAGTGTTAATTGGACCAAAAATTGTTGTAATTTGCAATTACATTGTGTCAGATTTACCAAAGATGGTTGCTTTTCGACCTGTAAGATCATACATTTGTTAATTGGAGCCATGAATCTCTATTTTTCTTTCTGAAAAAGGTAAAAAAGTCTGAATGTCTGAACTGTAGTCTGAAATGTCTGAACCTCTCTGTAGTCTGAAATGTCTGAACTTTTTCAACTTGATTGTTTTGCAGGACCCTTAAGCAACCACTTCTCTGTTAAGGTTATACATGGTGGCTACTTTCTGTGTGCTGGCAAGCATATGGATTATCACAAAGGTCACTCCATTTGATATGATTACTGTGACATAGATAATTGGACACCTAATGTTGTAGCCAGTCTAGTGGAGAAAATTGGATATGAGTTTGAGGGCAGGATCGGGGCTTATTGGTGTGTTCCTGGATTGACAGTGTATAAGAATGGATTAAGAGAGATCAAGATAGGGGACAACACTATGACAGAAAACATGAAGGATTGTGTTCTAAATGGCAACCACTTCCAATAGATATTTCTTGATCATGATGTGAGCATGATATCATATGTTTCTGTTGTTCAAGTCCACTCTGATGATGAGGATCCTCCAATTGTCAGGTTCAGTGGCATTAGGACAAAGAAGGAGAATGCACACCAGCAACAAGCAGAGTAGACACAACAGCAGCAAGAGGAGCAGGCTCAGCTCACCCTAGTGGAATAGGAGCAGGCTGAGCTCCCTCAAGTGGAACAGGAGCTGCCTCAGCATGATCAAGAGCATGAGCATGATCATGATCATGATCAAGAGCATGAGCAAGATGAAGCAGAGTCAGAAAGTGTAGCAGAGTCAGAAGAAGATGATTTCATACCAAGTCCACCCCATCCTGGAACTACTTACCTTTCATCTCAGTTTGGGTTTAGGGCAAGGAAATCCTTTAGGTTTTTGAACATGGATGCAGCAAACACAGTTGGCTGTTCAGTAGTGCAGGATTCAGATGAAGATTACATTCCACAAATTGTTGATTCAGACATTGATCTGCAGGATGATGATGACTTGTTTGACAAACATGTTGATTGTGAGAAGGGCAAAGGACCAGCAGTCCAAGAAGAAGTTGATGATGAAGGAAATATGCCCTAGAGGCAATAATAAAGTTATTATTTATTTCCTTATATCATGATAAATGTTTATTATTCATGCTAGAATTGTATTAACCGGAAACATAATACATGTGTGAATACATAGACAAACGAAGTGTCACTAGTATGCCTCTACTTGACTAGCTCGTTAATCAAAGATGGTTATGTTTCCTAACCATGAACAATGAGTTGTTATTTGATTAACGGGATCACATCATTAAGTGAATGATCTGATTGACATGACCCATTCCATTAGCTTAGCACCCGATCGTTTAGTATGTTGCTATTGCTTTCTTCATGACTTATACATGTTCCTATAACTATGAGATTATGCAACTCCCGTTTACCGGAGGAACACTTTGGGTACTACCAAACTTCACAACGTAACTGGGTGATTATAAAGGAGTACTACAGGTGTCTCCAAAGGTACATGTTGGGTTGGCGTATTTTGAGATTAGGATTTGTCACTCCGATTGTGGGAGAGGTATCTCTGGGCCCTCTCGGTAATGCACATCACTTAAGCCTTGCAAGCATTGCAACTAATAAGTTAGTTGCGGGATGATGTATTACAGAACGAGTAAAGAGACTTGCCGGTAACGAGATTGAACTAGGTATTTGGAATACCGACGATCGAATCTCGGGCAAGTAACATACCGATGACAAAGGGAACGACGTATGTTGCTATGCGGTCTGACCGATAAAGATCTTCGTAGAATATGTAGGAGCCAATATGGGCATCCAGGTCCCGCTATTGGTTATTGACCGGAGACGTGTCTCGGTCATGTCTACATTGTTCTCGAACCCATAGGGTCCGCACGCTTAAGGTTACGATGACAGTTATATTATGAGTTTATGCATTTTGATGTACCGAAGGTTGTTCGGAGTCCCGGATGTGATCACGGACATGACGAGGAGTCTCGAAATGGTCGAGACATAAAGATTGATATATTGGAAGCCTATGTTTGGATATCGGAAGTGTTCCGAGTGAAATCGGGATTTTACCGGAGTACCGGGAGGTTACCGGAACCCCCCGGGAGCTAAATGGGCCTTAGTGGGCTTTAGTGGAAAAGAGAAGGGGCAGCCCAAGATGGGCCGCGCGCCTCCCCCCTCCCCTAGTCCTATTAGGACAAGGAGAGGTGGCCGGCCCCTCCTCTCTCTTTTCCCCCTCCGCGAATCCTATTCCAACTAGGATTGGGGGGGGGGGAATCCTACTCCCAGAGGGAGTAGGACTCTCCTGGCGCGCCCTCCTTGGCCGGCCAGCCTCCCCCCCTTAGTCCTTTATATACGGAGGCAGGGGCACCCCAGAGACACACAAGTTGATCCACGTGATCTATTCCTTAGCCGTGTGCGGCGCCCCCAGCCACCATAGTCCTCGATAATATTGTAGCGGTGCTTAGGCGAAGCCCTGCAGCAGTAGCACATCAGGATCATCACCACGCCGTTGTGCTGACGGAACTCTTCCCCGACACTTTGCTGGATCGGAGTCCGGGGATCGTCATCGAGCTGAACGTGTGCTAGTCCTCGGAGGTGTCGTAGTTTCGGTGCTTGATCGGTCGGATCGTGAAGACGTACGACTACATCAACCAAACGCTTCCGTTGTCGATCTACTAGGTATGTAGATCATACTCTCCCCTCTCGTTGCTATGCATCACATGATCTTGCGTGTGCGTAGGAAATTTTTTGAAATTACTACGAAACCCAACAGTGGTATCAGAGCCTAGGTTTTATATGTTGATGTTATTTGCACGAATAGAACACAAGTGAGTTGTGGGCGATATAAGTCATACTGCCTACCAGCATGTCATACTTTGGTTCGGCGGTATTGTTGGATGAAGCGGCCCAGACCGACATTACGCGTACGCTTACGCAAGACCGGTTCTCCCGACGTGCTTTGCACAGAGGTGGCTTGTGGGTGACAGTTTCTCCAACTTTAGTTGAACCGAGTATAGCTACGCCCGGTCCTTGCGAAGGTTAAAACAGAGTCAAATTGACAAACTATCGTTGTGGTTTTGATGCGTAGGTGAGATTGGTTCTTACTTAAGCCCGTAGCAGCCACGTAAAACTTGCAACAACAAAGTAGAGGACGTCTAACTTGTTTTTGCAGGGCATGTTGTGATGTGATATGGTCAAGGCATGATGCTGAATTTTATTGTATGAGATGATCATGTTTTGTAACCGAGTTATCGGCAACCGGCAGGAGCCATATGGTTGTCTCTTTATTGTATGCAATTCAATCGCGATGTAATGCTTTACTTTATCACTAAACGGTAGTGATAGTCGTGGAAGCATAAGCTTGGCGAGACGACAACGATGCTACGATGGAGATCAAGGTGTCACGCCGATGACGATGGTGATCACCACGGTGCTTCGGAGATGGAGATCACAAGCACAAGATGATGATGTCCATATGATGTTTATCTTTTATGCATCTTATCTTGCTTTGATTGACGGTAGCATTATAAGATGATCTCTCACTAAATTATCAAGTAGTGTTCTCCCTGAGTATGCACCGTTGCGAAAGTTCTTCGTGCTGAGACACCACATGATGATCGGGTGTGATAGGTTCTACGTTCAAATACAACGGGTGCAAAACAGTTGCACACGTGGAATACTCAGGTTAAACTTGACGTGCCAAGCATATACAGATATGGCCTCGGAACACGGAGACTGAAAGGTCGAGCATGAATCATATAGTAGATATGATCAACATAGTGATGTTCACCAATGAAACTACTGCATCTCACGTGATGATCGGACATGGTTTAGTTGATTTGGATCACGTGATCACTTAGAGGATTAGAGGGATGTCTATCTAAGTGGGAGTTATTAATGAATATGATTAAATTGAACTTAAATTTATCATGAACTTAGTCCTGGTAGTATTTTGCAAATTATGTTATAGATCAATAGCTCGCGTTGTTGCTTCCCTGTGTTTATTTTGATATGTTCCTAGAGAAAATTGTATTGAAAGATGTTAGTAGCAATGATGCGGATTGGATCCGTAATCTGAGGTTTATCTTCATTGCTGCACAGAAGAATTATGTCCTTGATGCACCGCTAGGTGACGGACCTATTGCAGGAGCAGATGCAGACGTTATGAACGTTTGGCTAGCTCAATATGATGACTACTTGATAGTTTAGTGCACCATGCTTAATGGCTTAGAATCGGGACTTCAAAGACGTTTTGAACGTCATGGAGCATATGAGATGTTCCAGGAGTTGAAGTTAATATTTCAAGCAAATACCTGAGTTGAGAGATATGAAGTCTCCAACAAGTTCTATAGCTAAAAGATGGAGGAGAATCGCTCAACTAGTGAGCATGTGCCCAGATTGTCTGAGTACTATAATTGCTTGAATCAAGTGGGAGTTAATCTTCCAGATAAGATAGTGATTGACAGAATTCTCTAGTCACCATCACCAAGTTAGTAGAACGTCGTGATGAACTATAATATGCAAGGGATGACAAAATAATTCCCAAGCTCTTCGTGATGCTGAAATCGACGAAGGTAGAAATCAAGAAAAACATCAAGTGTTGATGGTTAACAAGACCACTAGTTTCAAGAAAAGGGCAAAGGGAAGAAGGGGAACTTCAAGAAGAACGGCAAGCAAGTTGCTGCTCAAGTGAAGAAGCCCAAGTCTGGTCCTAAGCCTGAGACTAAGTGCTTCTACTGCAAAGGGACTGGTCACTAGAAGCGGAACTACCCCAAGTGATTGGCCGATAAGAAGGATGGCAAAGTGAACATAAGTATATTTGATATACATCTTATTGATGTGTACTTTACTAGTGTTTATAGCAACCCCTCAGTATTTGATACTAGTTCAGTTGCTAGGATTAGTAACTAGAAACGGGAGTTGCAGAATAAACAGAGACTAGTTAAGGGTGAAGTTACGATGTGTGTTGGAAGTGGTTCCAAGATTGATATGATCATCATCGCACACTCCCTATAATTTCGGGATTAGTGTTGAACCTAAATAAGTGTTATTTGGTGTTTGCGTTCAGCATGAATATGATTTGATCATGTTTATTGCAATACGGTTATTCATTTAAGTAAGAGAATAAATTGTTGTTCTGTTTACATGAATAAAACCTTATATGGTTACACACCCAATGAAAATAGTTCGTTGGATCTCGATCGTAGTGATACACATAATCATAATATTGAAACCAAAAGATGCAAAGTTAATAATGATAGTGCAACTTATTTGTGGCACTGCCGTTTAGGTCATATTGGTGTAAAGCGCATGAAGAAACTCCATGCTGATGGGTTTTTGGAAACACTTGATTATGAATCAGTTGATGCTTGCGAACCATGCCTCATGGGCAAGATGACTAAGACTCCATTCTTCGGAACAATGGAGCGAGCAACAGATTTGTTAGAAATCATACATACTGATGTATGTGGTCCGATGAATATTGAGGCTCGCGACAGGTATCATTATTTTCTGATCTTCACAGATGATTTAAGCAGATATGGGTATATCTACTTAATGAAACATAAGTCTGAAACATTTGAAAAGTTCAAATAATTTCAGAGTGAAGTTGAAAATCATCGTAACAAGAAAATAAAGTTTCTACGATCTAATCGTGGAGAAGAGTATTTGAGTTACGAGTTTGGCTTTCAGTTAAAAAACAATGTGAAATAGTTTCACTACTCACGCCACCTGGAACACCACAATGTAATGGTGTGTCCGAACGTCATAACCGTACTTTATTAGATATGGTGCGATCTATGATGTCTCTTACCGATCTACCACTATCGTTTTGGGGTTATGCATTAGAGACAACCGCATTCACGTTAAATAGGGCTCCATCAAAATCCGTTGAGACGACACAATCTGAACTATGGTTTGGCAAGAAACCAAAGTTGTCGTTTCTTAAAGTTTGGGATTGTGATGCTTATATGAAAAAGTTTCAGCCTGATAAGCTCCAACCCAAATCGGAGAAATATGTCTTCATAGGATACCCAAAGGAGACTATTGGGTACACCTTCTATCACAGATCCGAAGGCAAGACATTCGTTGCTAAGAATGGATCCTTTCCAGAGAAGGAGTTTCTCTCGAAAGAAGTGAGTGGGAGGAAAGTAGAACTTGATAAGGTAATTGTACCATCTCCCTTATTGGAAAGTAGTTCATCACAGAAATCTGTTCTTGTGACTACTACACCAATTAGTGAGGAAGATAATGATGATGATCATGTAACTTCAGATCAAATTACTACCGAATCTCGTAGGTAAACCAGAGTGAGATCTGCACCAGAGTGGTACGGTAATCCTATTCTGGAAGTCATGTTACTAGACCATGACGAACTTGCGAACTATGAAGAAGCGATGGTGAGCCCAGATTCCGCAAAATGGCTTGAGGCCATGAAATCTGAGATGAGATCCATGTATAAGAACAAAGTATGGACTTTGGTTGACTTGCCAGATGATCGGCAAGCCATAGAAAATAAATGGATTTTCAAGAGGAAGACGGACGCTGATAGTAGTGTTACTATCTACAAAGCTAGAATTGTCGCAAAAGGTTTTCGACAAGTTCAAGGTGTTGACTACGGTGAGAGTTTCTCACTCGTATCTATGCTTAAGTCTGTCCGAATCATGTTAGCAATTGCCGCATTTTATGAAATCTGGCAAATGGATAAACAAAACTGCATTCCTTAATAGATTTATTAAAGAAGAGTTGTATATGATACAACCAGAAGGTTTTGTCAATCCTAAAGGTGCTAACAAAATATGCAAGCTCCAGCGATCCATCTATGGACTGGTGCAAGCATCTCGGAGTTGGAATATACGCTTTGATAAGTTGATCAAAGAACATAGTTTTATACAGACTTGCGATGAAGCCTGTATTGACAAGAAAGTGAGTGGGAGCACTACAACATTTCTGATAAGTATATATGTATGACATATTGTTGATCAGAAATAATGTAGAATTAATCTGCAAAGCATAAAGGAGTGTTTTTAAAGAAGTTTTTCAAAGAAAGACCTCGGTAAAGCTGCTTACATATTGAGCATCAAGATCTATAGAGATAGATCAAGACGCTTGATAAGTTTTTTCAATGAGTACATACCTTGACAAGATTTTGAAGTAGTTCAAAATGGAACAGTCAAAGAAAGAGTTCTTGCCTGTGTTGCAAGGTGTGAAATTGAGTAAGACTCAAAGCCCGACCATGGCAGAAGATAGAAATAGAATGAAAGTCATTCCCTATGCCTCAGCCATAGGTTCTATAAAGTATGCCATGCTGTGTACCAGATCTATTGTATACCCTACACTGTGTTAAGCAAGGGAGTACAATAGTGATCTAAGAGTAGATCACTGGACAACGGTCAAAATTATCCTTAGTGGAATAAGGAAATATTTCTCAATTATGGAGGTGACAAAAAGGTTCATCGTAAAAAGTTACGTCGATGCAAGTTTTGACACAGATCTGGATGACTCTAAGTCTCGATCTAGATACATATTGAAAGTGGGAGCAATAAGCTAGAGTAGCTCCGTGCAGAGCATTGTTGACATAGAAATTCGCAAAATACTTACGGATCTGGATGTGACAGACCCGTTGACTAAAATTATCTCACAAGCAAAACATGATCACACCTTAGTACTCTTTGGGTGTTAATCACATAGCGATGTGAACTAGATTACTGACTCTAGTAAACCCTTTGGGTGTTGATCACATATCGATGTGAACTATGGGTGTTAATCACATGGTGATGTGAACTATTGCTGTTAAATCACATGGCGATGTGAACTAGATTATTGACTCTAGTGCAAGTGGGAGACTGAAGGAAATATGCCCTAGAGGCAATAATAAAGTTATTATTTATTTCCTTATATCATGATAAATGTTTATTATTCATGCTAGAATTGTATTAACTGGAAACATAATACATGTGTGAATACATAGACAAACAAAGTGTCACTAGTATGCCTCTACTTGACTAGCTCGTTAATCAAAGATGGTTATGTTTCCTAACCATGAACAATGAGTTGTTATTTGATTAACGGGATCACATCATTAAGTGAATGATCTGATTGACATGACCCATTCCATTAGCTTAGCACCCGATCGTTTAGTATGTTGCTATTGCTTTCTTCATGACTTATACATGTTCCTATAACTATGAGATTATGCAACTCCCGTTTACCGGAGGAACACTTTGGGTACTACCAAACGTCACAATGTAACTGGGTGATTATAAAGGAGTACTACACGTGTCTCCAAAGGTACATGTTGGGTTGGCGTATTTCGAGATTAGGATTTGTCACTCGATTGTCGGAGAGGTATCTCTGGGCCCTCTCGGTAATGCACATCACTTAAGCCTTGCAAGCATTGCAACTAATAAGTTAGTTGCGGGATGATGTATTACAGAACGAGTAAAGAGACTTGCCGGTAACGAGATTGAACTAGGTATTTGGAATACCGACGATCGAATCTCGGGCAAGTAACATACCGATGACAAAGGGAACGACGTATGTTGTTATGCGGTTTGACCGATAAAGATCTTCGTAGAATATGTAGGAGCCAATATGGGCATCCAGGTCCCGCTATTGGTTATTGACCGGAGACGTGTCTCGGTCATGTCTACATTGTTCTCGAACCCGTAGGGTCTGCACGCTTAAGGTTACGATGACAGTTATATTATGAGTTTATGCATTTTGATGTACCGAAGGTTGTTCGGAGTCCCGGATGTGATCACGGACATGACGAGGAGTCTCGAAATGGTCGAGACATAAAGATTGATATATTGGAAGCCTATGTTTGGATATCGGAAGTGTTCCGGGTGAAATCGGGATTTTACCGGAGTACCGAGAGGTTACCGGAACCCCCCGGGAGCTAAATGGGCCTTAGTGGGCTTTAGTGGAAAAGAGAAGGGGCAGCCAAGATGGGCCGCACGCCTCCCCCCTCCCCTAATCCTATAAGGACAAGGAGAGGTGGCCAGCCCCCCCTCTCTCTTTTCCCCCTCCGCGAATCCTATTCCAACTAGGATTGGGGGGGGGGGGAATCTTACTCCCAGAGGGAGTAGGACTCTCCTGGCGCGCCCTCCTTGGCCGGCCAGCCTCCCCCCTTAGTCCTTTATATACGGAGGCAGGGGCACCCCAGAGACACACAAGTTGATCCACGTGATCTATTCCTTAGCCGTGTGCGGCGCCCCCAGCCACCATAGTCCTCGATAATATTGTAGCGGTGCTTAGGCGAAGCCCTGCAGCAGTAGCACGTCAAGATCGTCACCACGCCATCGTGCTGACGGAACTCTTCCCCGACACTTTGCTGGATCGGAGTCCGGGGATCGTCATCGAGTTGAACGTGTGCTAGAACTAGGAGGTGCCGTAGTTTCGGTGCTTGATCGGTCGGATCGTGAAGACGTACGACTACATCAACCAAACGCTTCCGTTGTCGATCTACTAGGTATGTAGATCATACTCTCCCCACTCGTTTCTATGCATCACATGATCTTGCGTGTGCGTAGGAAATTTTTTGAAATTACTACGAAACCCAACAGATGATCCTACTGAAGATGTGGATATTTGTTTGCCATCCTCTGATGAATATAAGGTGAAGCTGAATTTCAAAAGTTTTAGAGAGGAAGACCTGACTAAACCACAGTTTCAAGTTGGCCAGACCTTTGGATCTGTTGAGTTCCTGAGGAAAGCTATCAAAGAGTACAGCTGTCAGGAGAGAGTTGACATTAAATGCCCTAGAAATGATAGGAAAAGACTGAATGCCATTTGTGAAGATGGGTGCCCTTGGACCTTGTCTGCATCATTTGATGGGAGAATCAACTACTTCATGATCAAGAAATACAACCCAAAGCATACATGTATAAAGAAATGGTGTGTTAAGTCATTCACTGCTCCTTTTATGGCTGGAAAATATCTTGATTCTTTCAGAGCAGATGAAAACATGAATATGAATTTTTTTGCAATGGTGGTTCAGAAAGATTGGAACATGACAGCAATAAAAAGCAAGCTTAGAAGGGCTAAGAGGTTAGTGAAGAAAGTTATTGAAGGAGATGAGTTGGAGCAGTACAACGGCATGTGGGATTATGCACAAGAATTCAGAAGATCAAACTCAGGGAGTTCTTTCTATGTGGGTGTCAGTAATGGCATATTTTCAAGTTGTTATTTCTCTCTTGATGCCTGCAAGGGTTTGATGCAAGCTTGTAGGTCTGTCATTTGTTTGAATGGATGCCACCTGAAGACAAAGTATGGAGGTGTTATGATGTGTGTTGTTGGCATGGATCCTAATGACTGCATTTACCCTATAGCTTTTGCAGTTGTTGAGGTCGAGAACACTGACACATGGAAATGGTTTCTATCAAATCTGAAGAGTGACTTGGGAATTGTAAACACAGACCCACGGACTATAATGTCAAACAAGCAAAAGGGCCTGATCAAGGGAGTGAGGCAGCACTTTCCTGATGAAGAGCACAGACATTGTGTTAGGCATATATGGCAGAATTTTCAGTAAACACACAAAGGAGATGTTCTTAAAAACCAGTTATGGATGTGTGCAAGGAGCACAACACCTGAACTGTGGGCTGCAAGCATGGAGAAAATGAAGGTCATAAGCCTAGAAGCATACAAGTGACTTGAGCAGCTACCACCCAACACTTGGGTTAGGGGCTTCCAAAGAGAATTGGTCAAGTGTGATATCCTTCTGAACAACAACTGTGAGGTTTTCAACAAATATATTCTTGAGGCTAGGGAGATGCATCTCAGATCAATGATTGACAAGATCAAAACACAGCTCATGGTCAGGTTCTATAACAAAAGAAAATAGGCAGAGGCTCGGCCTGGCTCCATATGCCCAAAAATTAAGAAAAGAATTGAGAAGAACATAGAGCTGTCAGCTACATGCATGGTTTCAGGGGCTGGTGATGGCATCTTTCAGGTTGACAACAGGAACATGGCATACATTGTTGACATGAAGGAAGAAAGCTGTACATGCAAAAGGTGGGATCTTAGTGGAGTTCCATGTCACCATGCAATTGCATGCTGCAGACATCAGAGGATTGATCCTGAGAGTTTGGTGCACTTCTGTTACAGTATAGAAGCATTCAAGCTAGCATACAAACCCATTATCAAGCCTTGAAGAGATAGGAGTGAGTGGCAGAAGATGAATGGCTGTGAGATCAAGCCACCTGTCTATAAAAAAAGTAGCGAGGCCTTCAAACAAGAGTAGGAGAAAGCAGCCTTATGAGATTGAAAATAAAGATGGAACCAAGGTGATGAGAAGACATGGAATCACAATAACATGTTCATACTGCCATGAAACAGGCCACAACATCAAAGGATGTAATCAAAGAAAGGCTGGCATTTTGCCAAATCTAGCAGAGAGAACAACAAGAAGGGGTCCAAGGGCCATTCCTAATGATGTGTCAGATGATGAAATTGTTTTGGCACAAGAAGATGATGGCCAAGATACACAGGAGGAGGTTCAGGTCACACAAGAGGATGGTCAACTTACACAGGAGGAGGTCCATGTTGATGGACAAGTTACACATGACGAGGCCCATGTTGATGGCCATGATACACATGAGGAGGTCATTGTCACACAAGATGATGAGGTCATTGTCACACAAGATGATGGAGCAGATACACCAATTGTTTTTTAGGCAAATTCTCCACTTTTGTCCCTTAATTTTGACCTCTTTTGTCTAGTCATTTTTGTTGTACTGATGTTATCATGTGATGTTTGTTTTGTACAGGTGCAGGACTTTGGATTTACAATGCTTCATAGGATGCAACAATCCAGACCTGTTCCTAGAGAAGAAACTGAAACCATTTTGCCAGATTCTTCATTCATCTCAAATGCAGCTAGTTCTCACACTATAGCACAGACAACAACAGCTACAAATGAAGGCAACCTGACCATGAAGTTGCTGAAGATGAAGAGAGACAAAGAAAGACAGATGGCAGCCAGGAGAGATGCAGCACTTGAGGCCATGAATGAGATGGCAGAGAAGAAAGCAGAGGAGGCAGAAGCAAAAAGGCAAGAAATTGCCTGCTCATTGCCTGCTCCTTCTCAGCCACCATCTTAGCAAAATCAAGCTTGAAATGCCTCAACTCATTCTCCATCTTCTTCTTCTCTTCAAGAACCTTCAAGTTTTCTTTAGCACTCACAACATTCTGTCTGAGCCTCTGTTTTTCTCCTCTTCATACATGGTCCATATACTAGCTAGGCTCATCTTCAGAGCATCAGGCCACTCAGGGTCAACCCACTCAACATATCTACATTTAGGTACCTCCTAACAATTTAGAACATACAAAAAAGAGATTCAGTTAATTGCCAGTATTCAGTACTGTGCATGATGACGGAACTTAAAACATACTACAAATCACTTCCTGTTTAACAGTGCCAAATGCAAAAAATTACTAACCTTCTGTGCACAAGCTAGAAACCTTCTGCTAGTATCAACAGATTCAAATGCCACATGCTTCTCACACAAAGATCCATGCCCACATCTAAAGCTAGGCAGATCTGTAGCCAAGTCACTCCATTCCTCACAGGATATTGTGGCAGGTGGCTAAACAAAAGAGAGACATTTGGAATCAATTGAGAGAGAAACCCTAGCTGAGAAACCTTAGACTGGATTTGTGTGAGATTAAGGAGCACACTAACCTTGCTGGTCATAGAGTCATCTTCAGAAGAACTGGGAAGATCATCCCAGGACACCATGGTTGCTGCTAGCTGAAGATGGGAAGGGGGTCTTGTCGGGAATATACCCCACAACGTAAACCAGCCGAAAGTATAACCCAGCCGGACTTGGCAGTTTATTTGAGATCCCGCTGACACTTGGCGATTTACTGGCGACCCGCCCTGACCTGGCGGTTTACAAGCAACCTGACTAGACATTATAACTCACTGGTGACCCGGCGGGTGTGACAGACGGGTGACAAGGCCCAATACCCAGAGGGCCGGTTTATATTAATGGTGGGTCGGTTTAAGAGGAAAGACGTGAATAATATTACCTTACAGGGAGTTAAAGACCCGGACTTGTATCCGGTTTGTATTAGAAGGTAGACTAGTCCTAATCCTAATAGGACTCCACATGTAACCCGCCCCTTCAACATATATAAGGAGGGGCAGGGCTCCCCAAAGAGGGACAAGTAAGAAGCAATAATCTCTAGGGCTAGACACAACTAGAGGAGAGCCGTCTTACCGGCGACTCTCTCATAAGCATAATGAGATCTAGCCACAAACAACATGTAGGGCTATTACCGGATGATGTTTCCCGGGGCCCGAAGCTGTCTAAATCTTTGTCTTATGTGTTGATCCGCCTCGCGTCTCTCGATTCGGACCAACCCCTTCAAGCTACCGCATAGATGCGTTGGCTTCACGACTAAGTCCTCATACTAGGACATCTGCCGTGACAATTCCACGACAGTTGACGCCCACCATGGGGCCTGCGCACGGTGGTGTTGAGTTCTTGAAGGGATCTATTCCTAGGGTTTTGAGAAGTTTTGCGAATTAGCCATATGAAGAAGAACCGGCACGGAAGAATCACGCAAGATGATCCGGCATGGGACATTTTTTGGCAGAGTCGGCGTGTTCATTGTTTATGATCAAAGTTGTGATTAATTCTACATGGCCAGGACAAAAGCTAAGGGCTGTGTACGGCCGCCGGAGGCGCCGTAATAATCCACTAGCCAGATCGTTTTCATGGATCGCCGCAAGTTGCCAATCTGAGACGGTGAAGAAAATCCCGCTGCAGTAGTCCGAATACTATTCTGTAGACCAAAGGATATATATTTGATTAAATACCAAGGCAGTGTTCCGGTTTGACCTACGCGTTGACATACGCGTGTGTTGTTGCCGCTAATTATACTACTCCCAAACCATAGCTGCTGGTACTACTCCATGTCATTGTACAAAATAAGAAAGAAAGAGCATGGCCGGAGGGACAGGCGCACACGTCGCTGATTGCACGTGCGTATGCTGTAGTTGCAGCAAGAAAAAAAATTGCGACGGCCGCCGATGGATCATGTGTGTGCACGGCTGCTGCATCGATTGAGAGGATGTTCAAGTGGATCTAGAAAAAGGAAATCAAGCCGGCCATGTACGGATTGCACTACTAGTACAATACAAAATCATACTGGTGTGCCATCACAAAAGCCTAAGTGATTTGCACTGTTGTCGTACTCTTCGAGGACCCGAAGACCAGATCAGAAAAAATATGTATATACAAAACTCAGGGGCCAAGGCCGCTACTAAAGCTGTGCGTGCAGACTTTCCGTAGCCTGACTGCTGTCCCGTGTCTCCATGGCAGTTGCTCTCCAAAGGCTTACTACTAGTGCTAACTAAAAGGTACAATGGTGCAATCTCCAAGAAGGACCATCATCCATCACGTGAAGGACTGCTGGAGAAAGGCTCGCACGAGGATGATCAAATTGACTATGACCTGGAAAACAGACTAGCAGGCAGTCTTGGCTGTTCGCCACCGAGTCGCCGTGATGACTACAGCCCGGAAAGCAGACTACAGTTGCCTGCCTCTTGAGCCGCCGACCGACAAGTCGTCGCCTGTGCCAGGACAGCCCGCCCTCACCGTGATCTGCCACGGATTGCTCCTACTACTGCCATAGCCCGCCAAGCGCATCGCACGTTGAGCGGTGTCGGCCTCACTTTGTATTGAGCCCTTCTACTGCTACTACGCTTCGCCAGCACACATCAACCCGCCGTTGTGGTGTGAGCCGCCTCTGCCATGACCTGTATCACCTCTTTGAGTCGCCGGGACCCTGCGACCCGTATCGCCGAGACTGAAGAAGTTTCGTGAGCCATCCCGCGTTAAACCGTCACATGTTGAACCGCCGCCTGCCCTTGGTACGTCTCCAATGTATCTACTTTTCCAAACATTTTTGCCCTTTTTTTAGACTCTAACTTGCATGATTTGAATGGAACTAACCCGGACTGACGCTGTTTTTAGTAGAATTACCATGGTGTTATTTATGTGCAGGATCAAACGTTCTCGGAATGACCTGAAATTTCATGGAGACACTTTTCAGAAAATAAGAAAAATACCTGTCAAAGATGAAGGCCAGGGGGCCCACCACCTTGCCATGAGGGTGGGGGCGCGCCTGCCCCCTAGGGCGCGCCCCCTACCTCGTGGGCCCCCCTGTTGCGTCTCCGACTCCAACTCCACCTCCATTTATTGAGTTTCAAGAGAAAAACATCAGAGACAAGAAATCATCGCGTTTTACGATACGGAGCTGCCGCCAAGCCCTCAAACCTCTCGGGAGGGCTGATTTGGAGTCCGTTTGGGGCTCCGGAGAGGGGAATCCGTCGCCATCGTCATCATAAACATCCTCCATCACCAATTTCATGATGCTCATCACCGTGTGTGAGTAATTCCATCGTTGGCTTGCTGGACGATGATGGGTTGGATGGGATGTATCATGTAATCGAGTTCGTTTTTTAGGGTTTGATCCCTAGTGTCCACTATGTTTTGAGATTGATGTTGCTATGACTTTGCGATGCTTAATGCTTGTCACTAGGGCCCGAGTGCCATGATTTCAGATCTGAACCTATTATGTTTTCATCAATATATGAGTGTTCTTGATCCTATCTTGCAAGTCTATAGTCACCTATTATGTGTTATGATCTGTTAACCCCGAAGTGACAATAATCGGGATACTTACCGGTGATGACCGTAGTTTGAGGAGTTCATGTATTCACTATGTGTTAATGCTTTGTTCCGGTTCTCCATTAAAAGGAGGCCTTAATATCCCTTAGTTTCCGTAAGGACCCCGCTGCCACAGGAGGGTAGGACAAAAGATGTCATGCAAGTTCTTTTCCATAAGCACGTCTGACTATATTCGGAATACATGCCTACATTATATCAATGAACTGGAGCTAGTTCTGTGTCACCCTTGGTTATGACTGTTACATGATGAACCGCATCCGGCATAATTCTCCATCGCCGATCCATTGCCTACGAGCTTTCCATATATTGTTCTTCGCTTATTTACTTTCCCGTTGCTATTGCTATCATCACTACAAAATACCAAAAACATTGCTTTTACTACTGTTGCCTTTTGCTACCATTATCACTACTATCATATTACTTTGCTACTAAACACTTTGCTGCAGATATTAAGTTTCCAGGTGTGGTTGAATTGACAACACAACTACTAATACTTGAGAATATTCTTTGGCCCCCCTTGTGTCGAATCAATAAATTTAGGTTGAATACTCTACCCTCGAAAACTGTTGCAATCCCCTATACTTGTGGGTTATCAAGACCATTTTATGGCTCCGTTGCCGGGGAGCATAGCTCTATTCTTTGAGTCACTTGAGATATATATATGATTATCATTATGAAGAATTTGAGAGATCCAAAAAACCAAGATCGATCCCTCAACTACGAGGGGAGGTAAGGAACTGCCATCTAGCTCTGCACTTGATTCACCTTCTGTTTTGAGTAAGCTTGCGACACCTACACCTGTTTCTGCTATTCATTCTGATATGTCGCATATTATTGATGATGCCACTTCTGCTATGCATGATACTTATGATGAAACTACCTCTATGCCTGATACTACTATGCCACTTAGTGCTTTTCTTGATGAACAACTTGCTAGGGCTAGAGAAATTGAAAATATTGAATCTGATGATACCGATGAAAGTGATGATGAAGAACCACTTGCTATTCCTAAGGGTTATGTATTTGATCAAGATGCTTCTTTAGCTATTTTAGCTTGCAGAAATAGAACTGAACTTAAAAAATTATTAGCTAAATGGAGTAAGCAATCCCTAAATGATAGAATGAAACCTGACCCTGCTTTGGCTACTTCACCTATCTTTGTTACTGATAAGGATTATGAATTCTCTGTTGATCCTGATATAATTACTTTGGCTGAATCTGATCCTTTTCACGTTATAAATCTGAAACTGTTGTGGCACATCTTACTAAACTGAATGATATAGCTACCCTGTTCACTAAAGATGAGAGAACTCGCTACTTTTATATCCTTAAAATATTTCCGTTCTCATTAAAGGGTGATGCTAAGATATGGCTTAATTCTCTTGATCCTGGTTGTGTGCGTAGTCCCCGGGATATGATTTATTACTTCTCTGCTAAATATTTCCCTGCTCATAAGAAACAAGCTGCTTTAAGGGATATATATAATTTTGTGCAAATTGAAGAAGAGAGTCTCCCACAAGCTTGGGGGAGGCTTCTCCAATTACTTAATGCTTTGCCTGATCATCCTCTTAAGAAAAATGAAATACTTTATATCTTTTATAATGGAGTAACCGATGCCTCCAGAGATTACCTGGATAGTTGTGCTGGTTCTGTTTTTAGGGAAAGAACACCGGATGAAGCTGAAATTCTATTGAATAATATGTTGACAAATGAAAATAATTGGACACCTCCGGAGCCAATTTCTAAGCCTATTCCTAAACCAACTCTGAAGAAGAGGGGTATTCTATTTCTCAGTCCTGAAGATATGCAAGAGGCAAAGAAGTCTATGAAAGAAAAAGGTATTAAAGCTAAAGATGTTAAGAATTTACCTCCTATTGAAGAAATACATGGTCTTAATTTACCGCCTGTTGAAGAAACATATAATCCAAATCCTTTACCTATTGAAGAAACTCATGGTCTTGATAACCCGACATAGGTAGTAAAGGTAAATTCTCTCTATAGATATGATAAAGCTATAATCCCATTTACTAAGTTTGCTAGCCCATGCTTAGATGAGTTTGATAAATTTATGGCTAAGCAAGAAGATTTTAATGCTTATTTTGGTAGACAACTGAAATACAATTCAAATATGCTTGGACACTTGGGTGATTATATGGCTAATGTTAAAACTGAACTTAAACTTATTAGTAAACATGCTTCTATGGTTACCACTCAAGTAGAACAAGTACTTAAATCTCAAAATGATTTGCTCAATGAATTGAACAGTAAGAATATGATAATTCTGTCAGAGTGGCTACTAGAACTGGTAGAATGACTCGGGAACCTTTGTATCCTGAAGGCCACCCTAAGAGAATTGAGCAATATTCTCAGAGAAATAATATAGATGCACCTAGTTCTTCTAAAAAGAAGAAAAAGAAAAATGATAGGACTTTGCATGCTTCTAGTGATCCTATTGTTGAAACACCTGAGAATCCAAATGATATTTCTATTTATGATGCTGAAACACAATATGGTAATGAACCTGAAACTAGTAATAATGTTAATGATAATGTTCATGATGATGCTCAACCTAGTAATGATAATGACATAGAAATTGAACCCGCTATTGATCTTGATAACCCACAATCAAAGAATCAACATTATGATAAGAAAGACTTTGTTGCTAGGAAACATGGTAAAGAAAGTGAGCCTTGGGTTCAGAAACCAATGCCTTTTCCTCCCAAACCATCCAAGACAAAGGATGATGAGGATTTTGAGCGCTTTGCTGAAATGATTAGACCTATCTTTTTGCCTATGCGATTAACTGATATGCTTAAAACCAATCCTTATGCTAAGTACATGAAAGATATTATTACAAATAAAAGAAAGATACCGGAAGATGAAATTTCCACCATGCTTGCTAATTACACTCTTAAGGGTGGAATACCAAAGAAACTTGGAGATCCAGGAGTACCCACTATACCATGCTCTATTAAAAGAAACTATGTTAAAACTGCTTTATGTGATCTTGGAGCCGGTGTTAGTGTTATGCATCTCTCTTTATATCGTAGACTTGATTTGAGTAAGTTGACACCTACTGAAATATCTTTGCAAATGGCTGATAAATCAACTGCTATACCTGTCGGTATTTGTGAGGATGTGCCTGTTGTAGTTGCAAATGTTACTATTCTAACGGACTTTGTTATTCTTGATATTCCCGAGGACGATAGTATGTCTATTATTCTTGGAAGACCCTTTTTGAATACTGTAGGGCTGTTATTGATTGCACTAAAGGCAATGTCACTTTTCATGTTAATGGTAATGAGCATACGGTACACTTTCCGAGGAAAGAACCTCAAGTTCATAGTATCAACTCTATTGGAAAAATTCCATCGATTATATTTGGAGGTTTTGAATTTTCTCTTCCTACTGTCAAGAAGAAATATGATATTCTTATTATTGGGGAGGTGCATATCCCCATTGAGGTAACATAGTATTATTCGAAATTTCTCCGGTTCCATGTTATTCGGAATGAGTTCGTTAATAAGAGTGGATCAACCTTGTTAGTGGATTCCTTTTGATGATCATGAGATGGATGAAACTAGAAGGCACAACCTTCTGTACCCCACTTTTACTTTCTGTTATTTATATTAAATAAAATAAAAATAAATATTTGTCTGTCTGTTATCTGATTATCCGTGCAATATAAAAATACCTCGAAAATAAAAGTTCTCCAAATGCCCTAAAAATTAAATATGATTTTTTCTAGAATATTTGAGGATTTATGGAACTGATTACACACCAGGGGGGTCAACCACCATGCCACGAGGATGGAGGGCGCGCCCCCTGCCTCGTGGGCCCACGGTGGCCCTCCTCCACTTATTCCTGCACCCACACACTTCATCTTCCTCCCGCAAACACGAATAACCAGCTCAAGCACGAGTTCTAGCTAATCTTGCTGCCATTTTCGATCTCCTTGCTCAAAGCACCTCTTACAAAACTGCTTGGGGAGATTGTTCCTTGGTATGTGACTCCTCCATTGGTCCAATTAGTTTTTGTTCTAGTGCTTTATTCATTGCAAATTTTTGCTGCTTAGGTGACCCTGTTCTTGAGCTTGTATGTCAAATTTATATGGTCAAAAGTAGTTTTGATGCATGATATAGGCCCTAGGCACTTGTAGGAGTAGTTACTATCAATTATATTGAGTTTGGTTTATGTTTATTTTGAAGTTACTAAAAATTTCAGAATTTTGCAGAAAATGATGAGGAGACTTTTGAGGGGCTCATCGAGCCAAAGCTCGAAGGAAAAGGCACCAAAGCCTAAGTATAATCTGCCTCGCACCGCGGAGGTTCGGGCGTGTGAATGGCCTTCCGAGGATTTCTTGAGAGCAACTGAGATTTATGAAGATTTTCATGAATTGGCTCAGACTGCAGGCCTTACCGCTTTCCTCCACGACCAATGCGATTAGTATCTCTTGCTCACAAATACCTTTGTGCAAAACTTTCATTCTCATTCTAGGAACTCACCACCTACGGTGGCATTTCATTGATATGATGAGCATAAGGAGATGTCACTTTATGATTTTTGTCGGATCTGTTTAGTCCCTTTTGGGGGCAAGACAGAAGAACCACATTGTGATGATGTGGAGGGATTTATTGACACTATCACTGTAGGGGAAACAAGGAAGGTTTCCGGTGCCTGAATCACTAGCATACATTTTCCTATTTTGCGCTACTTTGCATTATTTGCTAGTCGTTGCTTAATTGGTCGCGGAAACTGTGGAAACTTGAGTATCCCTGATATTATTATTTTGCACCACGGTTTATACAGTGATAACTCTTTTAGTATGGGCAGCATTATTGCCAAACGGTTAAGTTTGAACCGTACCAAGGGCCCCATCTTTGGAGGCATCTATGCTACACGCCTAGCTGCACATTTTAACATACCTATTAGGCATGCTGGGAAGGAAGAAAAAGTGTTGCCCCGTGTTTGTCTAGATTATAAAAGTATGGTAGCACATGATTTTATTGTTAAGAATAGGGAATGAGAGCTTAAATATCAATTGTTCTTTAATAAACATCATCCTAAGACTATTACCTTGCCTGCTCCTTCTTTGTTTGATTTGACTGCTGGCACGTACCTTGTTCCGTTGACGGCTATCCACGCCTACCGGAACCCTGCACCAGCCGAGGAGCTAGAGCCGGAACCACAACTTGATCCTTCACGACAGTTTAATTACCAGTGGGATCCGGAGATGATTGTCAGCCAGTGGCAATCTGAGCCTTCTTCTTCCTCATCATAGTACGACCCCAACAACTAATATTATGGATATCCGCCAGGCCAGCCGTGGCCATAGACCAACTTAGGCCAAAAGCCTAAGCTTGGGGGAGTACGTATTTCTCACCGACATTACATTTATGCTCACACACTCATTGCTGAATGTCGGTGCTCATACTTTTTCATTGTATCATCCATGCTAGTTTATTTTCCTTTTTTATGCTTTCTTCTTGTGTGTTTAATAAACCTTAAAAAACCCAAAAAATTAGTTGTAGCTTTTAATTAGTTTACTTTCCATGCTTGTAGTAGTAATTAAAAAGGAAACCAAAAAAGATTTCCTGTTCTTCTTTTGCTTGTTGGGTGCTTTCCCGTGTAAATAGTTTTATTTCTTTTCTTTTCTTTGGGGGTCGATAGGAGAAGACCATAATTAAATTGTTGAGGTGGCTCTTATATGCATTATTGTTGATCTGACAAAAGAGCCCATATTGCCTTGTCTTCTCCTGTTTATTGAATGCCTGCAGATTCCAACTTAGTCCAATGCACGTGCACTATTATTATTATTCACATCGTTCGGTCGTGCAAGTGAAGGGCAATTATGATGATATATGATGGACTGGCTGAGATGAGAAAAGCTGGTATGAACTCGACCTCTTTTGTTTTTGTAAATATGATTAGTTTATCGTTCCTGATTCATCCTATTATGAATGAACATGTCTGCAATGACAACTACAGATCATAGTTTCTTGTGCCATGGTTGATTAGCTATGAGTTATAATGGTTTACCTTGCGTGCCAACATGCTATTGAGATGGTTATGATGTGGTATGATAGGGTGGTATCCTCCTCTGAATGATTTAATTGACTTGACTTGGCACATGTTCACGCATGTAGTTGAAACAAAATCAACATAGCCTTCACGATATTTATGTTCATGGTGGATTATATCCTACTCATGCTTGCATTCAGTGTTGATTAATTTTAATGCATGTTCATGACTGTTGTCGCTCTCTAGCTGGCCGCTTCCCAGTCTTTTGCTAGCCTTCACCTGTACTAAGCGGGAATACTGCTTGTGCATCCAAACTCCTTAAACCCCAAAGTTATTCCACATGAGTCCACTATACCTACCTATATACGGTATCTACCTGTCGTTCCAAGTAAATTTGTATGTGCCAAACTCTAAACCTTCAAATAAATATCATGTTTTGTATGCTCGAATAGCTCATGTATCAACTATGGTTGTCTGTATCTTCCATGTTAGGTGGGTTATTCTCAAGAGGAGTGGACTCCGCTCCTCATTCACGAGATAAATGTGTAACACCCACGATGCGGCTATATCTCCCACGTGTTGGAGCACGACTTAGAGGCATAACCGCATTGTAGGTATGTCGCAAGAGGGGTAATCTTTACACATCCCATGTACTGAATAAGAAAGAGGTACAGAGTTGGCTTACAATCGCCACTTCACACAATCCATAAATATAGCATTACAACATCCAGAATACAATCAAGGTCCGACTACGGAATCAAAATAAAAGAAGACTACCCCTAATGCAAAAGATCCCCGATCGCCCCGACTGGGCTCCACTACTGATCAACTGGAAACACAACAACACAACGAACACGATCTTCATCGAGCTCCTCCTTGAGCTCGGTTGCGTCACCTGCATGGTTTCATCGGCACCTGCAAACTGGTTTTGGAAGTAATCTGTGAGTCACGGGGACTCAGCAATCTCACACCCTCGCGATCAAGACTATTTAAGCTTATGGGTAGGAAAAGGTATGAGGTGGAGCTGCAGCAAGCACTAGCATATATGGTGGCTAACTTACGCAAATGAGAGCGAGAAGAGAAGGCAAAGCACGGTCGTGAACTAGAAGTGATCAAGAAGTGATCCTGAAACTACTTACGTTCAAGCATAACTCCAACACCGTGTTCACTTCCCGGACCCCGCCGAGAAGAGACCATCACGGCTACAAACGCAGCTGCATTTTAATTAAGTTAAGTGTCGAGTTCTCTACAACCGGACATTTAACAAATTCCCATCTGCCCATAACCGCGGGCACGGCTTTCGAAAGTTCAGAACCCTGCAGGGGTGTCCCAACTTAGCCCATCACAAGCTCTCACGGTCAACGAAGGATATTCCTTCTCCCAGGAAGACCCGATCAGACTCGGAGTCCCGGTTACAAGACATTTCGACAATGGTAAAACAAGACCAGCAAGACCACCCACTGTGCCGACAAATCTCGATAGGAGCTGCACATATCTCGTTCTCAGGGCACACCGGATAAGCTAAACATACATGAGCCAACGTAACCCAAGTTGCCAAGGGACATCCCTGCACGGTGCTCTAGTTTGGACCAACACTCAGAGGAGCACTGGCCCGGGCGTTTAAAATAAAGATGACCCTTGAGTCTGTAGAACCCAAGGGAAAAAGGCTTAGGTGGCAAATGGTAAAACCAAGGTCGGGCCTTGCTGGAGGAGTTTTATTCAAGACGAACTATCAAGGGGTTCCCATTATAATCCAACCGTGTAAGGAACGCAAAATCAGGGAACACAACATCGGTATGACGGAAACTAGGGCGCCAAGAGTGGAACAAAACACCAGGCATAAGGCCGAGCCTTCCACCCTTTACCAAGTATATAGATGCATTAATTAAATAAGAGGTATTGTGATATCCCAACAAAACCATGTTCCAACATGGAACAAACTCCAACTTCACCTGCAACTAGCAACGCTATAAGAGGGGCTAAGCAAAGCGGTAACATAGCCAAACAACGGTTTGCTAGGACAAGGTGGGTTAGAGGCTTGACATGGAAATATGTGAGGCATGATATAGCAAGTGGTAGATATCGCGACATAGGCATAGCAAGAGAGCGAGCAACTAGCAAGAAAAGATAGAAGTGATTTCGAGGGTATGGTCATCTTGCCTGAGATCCCGCAAGGAAGAAGAACGAGTCCATGAAGGAGACAAACGGGCGTAGTCGAACGGATCCTCACAACTCCGGAACAAAACCGAAGCTAACGCGAGAAGTAACACGGAAAGAAGTAAACAACATAGTAAACAACCATCACATAATCATGGCATGATGCACAACCAAATATGATGCATGTCCGGTTTAAAGAGGCATGGCATTGGCAAAATGCACAAACAATCCTACAAATTAAGTGGAGCTCCATATGTAATGAGTTGCATATTGATGGAACACCACGTGGCTTATTTAGTTCTCTCTCGTTTATGTACCCAACAATATTAAATGTTGGTTAGCATGGCAAGGGTGAAGCAAAATAAAACTACCTATCTAGGCAAGTTTAAATGAGGCCGGAACAACAAACAACAAGTCCGGAAACTCCTCATGTGCATATTTTAGGTTTGGTATTGTTCGGCCCTAAACATAATTTTAGAGTTGTTAAACATGCAAAGTGATGCCACCATGTTAAACTAGGCATTTTTCCACCCCATTTACATATAAAGCTTATTAGATTTGGAGCTACGGTTAATTAGTTATGAATTAAATCATTTTAACATGGCATAGGGGCAAATTTAAACAAACAACAATTTAATCATTTTAAACATAGATGAAAGTTGATAATTATGAAACTAGATAAAATTCTAAGCATTTTTCATATATAATTTATTGTAATCCGATGCATGGTTTGTGAGATGTTAAATGCATGAACATGGAGAGTTTTTCCGTAGAAACTAATGTCTCTGGAATAAAAGACAAACTCACAGATCTGAAAAAAATATACACTAGGCTGAATCTGGCCGGCCCAAAGTGCATAGGAGCGGGGGCTACTCACATTGGGCCTACAGGGGCGCGGCAGATCTGGGCCTCGGCCTGGTTTGGAGGCGCGCTAGGGAGCTGGGCTTGGCGGGGCGCTGGGCCTCGCGCGACGGAGGGGAGCAGCTGGGCCTGGGCGTGGTCAATGCACGCAGGCGACGCGCGGTCATTCTCCTCACTCGAATGATGATGACGCAGAGGACAGGGGCGATGCAGGGGAAGCAGAGGCGCGGAACTTGGGGACGAGCGCTCCAGCGAGGGACTTGGTGAAGGCAGCGGCGAGGAGAAGGACTCCGGCGAGGACATGTGCGAGCTCGGGCAACAGATCAACGAGACTTGGGTCTCAGAGCAGCAGGGCGGAAGCCATCCATGGCGTCGGGCAGGGAGGCCCACGGGTGGCGAAGACGACGAGTGGACCAGGCGCTGCTGCACTGGCGCGGCGCGCGAGGCTAAGGCCACATGAAGGAACAGATCAGGCGCTGTACGAAGCACCAAGGGGCGGCCATTGCGTGGAGCTCCTGGCTCCTGCGGGGCAGAGAGAAAAACTAAGAGAAAGAGAGAGATGCAGGGACGAAAATAAGAGGAAAGGGAGGAGAGGCGATGAGGCCTGCTGGGAGTGGTTTCCGGGGGTAGCGGGGTCGCGAGGAGGTCGGAGGCGACAAGGGCGTGGACGAAGGAGCTCGGGCTGCAGGAGAGTCTTGTTGGTGTTGCTGTTCGTCGCCGACGGGGAGGCATGGCTGGCTGCGCGAGAGCTCGAGGTCGGGGTTCGAACGATGGTTGGTTGGGCTTGCAAAACGGGGAGGTGGATGGAGGGTGGATCAACTGGATGGATGGATCGAGGGGATGGCTGGCTACGAGATGGATCTGGGAAGATCCCGAGGTGGAAGAGGAGTGGGTAGTTGGCTGGTGCCGACGACGGGAGGGATGGGACAACTCTCCTCGAATTTAGGGTTGGGTCACTATTTATAGCAAATGGATTTAGGTTACGGCTACCTCATCCCTCCGGTCGTAATCGGGCGGTCACGAAAAATATGTTAGGAAGTCTAATTAACAAAACGGAGATGTTTTGTAGATGTTTGGGGATGATTCGGACCCAACGGTGACGACTGTCCGGGTCGGGTCCGGGACAACTCTCGGACGCGCGCGCGAGGAGGGCCGCGGGCTGACGAGAGAGCTTAGGCTAGGCCTGGCGATGGGTAGCGGATTGTGCAGATGGTCTCGATCCTGAGAGAAGAGAAGAGAGAGAGGTCCGGCGACTGTTTTCGGAGACCAAAAACGTCCGACGAAAAGACCGGCTATGTTGCCGCTATAGTTAACCGTTGGGGCGTCAGACGGACTCAGAACGCGATGAAACTTGGCAGGCGACCTACTACTATAACAACACTGCATGCCAACTTTCAACCCAATCCGAGAACATTTTTCGGCCACTTATAAAATACTATTTTGGACGTGCCGCGGGCGCGTCCAAGTGTGTCTGGGCTCAGAACGGACAACGAAAGGAACTGGGAGACCTGAGCTAATGCAAGTTTTGAAAACATGATGATGCAATGCACATGATGACATGGCAAGATGCAACACTCAAGCGAAAGACACGGCAACAAACAACGAATAACTAGAAGACAGCTGGTGCATCGGACTCGGGGCGTCACAACACGCCACCACTACGAGAGGATCTCGTCCCGAGATCTAGAATGGCACCGGAGGGTAGGGCTGGACCAAAAGCTCATAACTCGTGAGATTAATGAGCGCTCGATAGTTCAGCTCATTAAGCTCGTAGCTCGCTTCTTAATGAACAGAGCCAATCATTGATTTTAACTCGTTAAGCTTAATGACCTTAACGAGCGAGCTAACGAGTTTCACGACTAGCTCGTTAAGCTCGTTAGTAACAACACAACACATATTTTCATTTTACGTGACAAACTTTTATAGCACCTTAGCCCATCTATTCAATCTAATCGACCTATGAGACAACAAACTACTGCATTTCTTTTTATAGTCATCATATTTCGTCTTGAAAACCACACCTACACATTCATCCTGTATATCGTAAAACATTATAATCTGTTAACGAGCGCTCACGAGCTTAACGAGTTTCAAATGAGCCGAGCCGAGCAGGGTTTTCTGCTCATTAATCTTAACGAGCTTAACGAGCCGAGCCTTAACGAGCACGAGCTTAACGAGTACGAGCTTAACGAGCCGAGCTGCTCGTTAGTCCACCCCTACCGGAGGGTAACGGAAGAGGAAGAGAAGAGGTAAAACTAAGTTGCTTCTTTGACAAACGAGTGAAACCAAAGAACCTTGAAAAGTTGAATAACTTGAAAGGAATAATACCACGGAGGTGATCAAAGTTGAAAAACACTCCGTTAGGAATGAGGAACAAGGAAGAACAAATTCGGACAGCACTCCGTTTGAAAAGTGATATGAAACTTGATAAGATGAAAAGAACTTGAGAAGAGGGCACAACACTTCGGTTAAAAGAATAAGCACGAAAAGAACACGATCCTGACAAAACAAGAAGATGGGTTGAAGAGAGCAACATCACAATGCCTCCGGAAGAAAGAAATAGAAGATAGATAATTGAAAAAAAAAGAATGGAGAAGAAAATGCCATCTTCTACCACAAAGGAGCTTGAAAAGGCATCCTTAGGAGAAGGGTCGAACGGAGTTGTTGGAAAACCAACAACGAATTGTGGGCTTATGAAAAACATCTCAAAATTTTGAGGTGACAACCTGCCACTCACGGGAAAAGATTGAATTAACATCAACAAGGAGATGAGAAGCTTATTTCACCGGGAGGGTAAATGAAGAACTTTGGTCATTTATGAGCACCAAAATTCGTGACAATCCTTAGGGAAAGCTTTAGGTGAAATATAACTCAAGATAACTCCACATAAGAGATTGATGGGTTGCAAGGATCTCATGACCAAATTGAAAAAGATGGGTTTAAAATATCCCATTCTTTGTGAATGACGAATTATATATTACCACCTCAAAAGATAAGGGAGAACAAATGCACTTTGGATTGCAAGATGAAGAATGCTTGAGCTCCTCTGAAAAGAATCTCGATGAACACTTCGAGAAGGAATTAAATCCTTGATGAACCACCATGTAGAACCTCCATGAAGAACTCCGGTAAACAAAAGGATGATCAAATGAAAGGAATAAGGAGTTGAAAACACAAGGTGAAGCCTTGCGATGATTTAGGTGAATCTCCGTGGTGATATAATTGAGAGATCTTGGAACTCCGGGAAAAGAAAAGATGAAACAAATGAAACCGAGAATTTTGATGAACCTCCGGAATAAGGAATTAATCACTTGGATGAAACAATAATAAGAATTACGGTATGCGTATCCTTCACCAATTTAAATTGATTTCAAGTAGTGGATTTGGCATACTACTTATTCTCGTGGAAAGGATTAAAGAGAGGTATAGCTTAAGCTTGAGAAGGTCTTCAATGATCCACCAGTAGAATTTGGAAAGCACGAATGCATTGATATGATAAACGAAGGAAGAAGAAACTTGGAAGAACCACCATAAGAATTGAACATGAAAATAGCAAAAGCAAAAATTCACCGGGAAGAATTGGAAAATGAATGACGATACTTGAAGGAATTTAGATACAAGAGAATGAATAGATCACGAGCTGATTAGAGGATATTTGAGCGATGCACCGGTAAGATTAGGAGAACGATACCTGAAAGCTGGGAATGAATAAACCGAAATGATGGCCTTCGGAGAATCAAACTGAAAGACTATTGAAATGCTCCGGATGGGTGAAAAGAATTCTCACAATCGAAAATAATTATGAGAGGATGGCACGAAGCTAGAGCCATGAATCATTGAACGAATGGATAAGATTTGGAGGAAAAACTCTTCTTCGGTCTTCAAATCCGAGAATGTCGACGAGAAACACCACCATGAATTGTTGAGACACTCCAGAATAATGAAGAATAGAAAGGTTGAAACAACAATGAAAAGAATTTGAAAGATCTTGGAGAAAGGCACTTGACTGATGAAAATTCATTCTTACATCATACTTTGAAAGATTTGAGAATAGCTCCGATAAAATAAGAAGAGTCAGGTAAGATCCTGGGAAAAGACCTGTGGGTTAGGGCCCACTCAAAAGAAACACCGTTAAACGATTACTTGAAAGATATTGCACCGATTGATTTAAATGGCTTGAATGAGATACCAATCTCGAAAGAGCTTGAACGAAAGCAGAGTGGAAAACACGAATCTTTGAGATATCTTGAACACTCCGGAACAATAGAATAGCGAGCGTGGAATGATTATGAGGTGCACCGTTCATGGGAAAGCATTTGAAACAAGGAAAAAAATATGATCAACACTAAAAAATTGCATTGAAAACACCGGGAAAGATAAGAGAAGCAAAGAATGATAAACTTGAAGCTTCCTTTATCATCTTCATGAGAATCACCGGATAAGAACATGAAGGAAAAGAATGGAGACACTTCCACCGATGAAATGGATACTTGATTAAGAAATTTGAGTCCTTGAAGAAACAAGGGTGGGAGGGAGGGACAACAAAGACAACTTGGGATGGATGAAACGAACACCGTTGAGAAAACTGAGATTGGATCTTGCGGATGTTTAAAATGAACGGATCCACTTGAAGAGAGACACGCCGGTTGAAAAGGATTGACATCACAATCTCGATTATCATGAAGGATCAGTATTCACATAGAAATATGAGAACATCACTTAGGAAAGGTATGGAATCAACATTTGACTTCGAAGCAACTCGAATACCACAACTGAAAATAAGAACAAAGGATTGGCTTGCAAAATAAGCTGGAACAAACATACGATAGAGATTTCGTCTGAAGTTTTCGTGGTGGGGCCCACACGGCTCGATCATACAACACCATCATGTACAAGGCAGTGCACATGACATACGAAGCGTCCCCGAGTCAGCATAGCCAAGGACTCTTTAAGAAACAACAAGACCACTATAAAACCAACCGTGGATAGGCGGACCACTAGACGTCAAACCCCAATTTCATATCATACATCTATCAGAAAGATATCCTACGATATACTTGAATTCCCACTTATAAACTCCCGAAACTTTCCGGTTATGCAATCAGGTGTTGGGGATACAGGGGAAGCATAATATCTCACCCAAAACTAACAAATCCTACATCCAGCTGTATCCATCCTTCAACAGATAACCAAGAAACCTTCGGAAATCATTTACCTCAACCTTCGAAAAGCATATGTTATACGAGTTATGGCAATACTCCCGAACTCCCACCCCAGTACTGGGTGGCATCGAGGTTATCTCACCAACAACTGCATAAAAGAGATTTTCGATGTCGGCAAAACTCAGGTATTCCAGAACTGCAACGATAAAATTGTGACTACAACACCTCAGAGCTCAACTCCCCGGGACACTGCCACAACCCCTAAATGTCAGGGGGCACCAAGAACAATGTTCTCGTCACAAAACCATCGAAACGATTCCAAGATACCCGCGTGATCCTAAATTTTTTTTGTGAAATTTGAGAAGAGAAGAGTCAAAACTCTACGTCAGGATGCCTCACCAGAGTGACGAAGGGACTGAGGAATAAAAGAATCCTACTCTCCGATATATATAATCCTATAAGACTCGAAACATTTTTATAGACTCAACAATGCCAGCGATTCGATCTAGCAGGGGGCTCCTAAGTCGGGGTAGGCTCTGATTACCAACTTGTAACACCCACGATGCGGCTATATCTCCCACGTGTCGGAGCACGACTTAGAGGCATAACCGCATTGTAGGCATGTCGCAAGAGGGGTAATCTTTACACATCCCATGTACTGAATAAGAAAGAGGTACAGAGTTGGCTTACAATCGCCACTTCACACAATCCATAAATATAGCATTACAACATCTAGAATACAATCAAGGTCCGACTATGGAACCAAAATAAAAGAAGACTACCCCTAATGCAAAAGATCCCCGATCGCCCCGACTGGGCTCCACTACTGATCAACTGGAAACGGAACAACACAACGAACACGATCTTCATCGAGCTCCTCCTCGAGCTCGGTTGTGTCACCTGCACAGTTTCATCGGCACCTGTAAACTGGTTTTGGAAGTAATCTGTGAGTCACGGGGACTCAGCAATCTCACACCCTCGCAATCAAGACTATTTAAGCTAATGGGTAGGAAAAGGTATGAGGTGGAGCTGCAGCAAGCACTAGCATATATGGTGGCTAACTTACGCAAATGAGAGCGAGAAGAGAAGGCAAAGCACGGTCGTGAACTAGAAGTGATCCTGAAACTACTTACGTTCAAGCATAACTCCAACACCGTGTTCACTTCCCGGACCCCGCCGAGAAGAGACCATCATGGCTACACACGCGGTTGATGCATTTTAATTAAGTTAAGTGTCGAGTTCTCTAAAACCAGACATTTAACAAGTTCCCATCTGCCCATAACCGCGGGAACGGCTTTTGAAAGTTCAAAACCCTGCAGGGGTGTCCCAACTTAGCCCATCACAAGCTCTCACGGTCAACGAAGGATATTCCTTCTCCCAGGAAGACCCGATCATACTCGGAATCCCAGTTACAAGACATTTCGACAATGGTAAAAACAAGACCAGCAAGACCACCCGTTGTGCCGACAAATCCCGATAGGAGCTGCACATATCTCGTTCTCAGGGCACACCGGATAAGCTAAGCATACATGAGCCAACGTAACCCAAGTTGCCAAGGGACGGCCCTGCACGGTGCTCTAGTTTGGACCAATACTTAGAGGAGCACTGGCCCAGGGGTTTAAAATAAAGATGACCCTTGAGTCTGCAGAACCCAAGGGAAAAAGGCTTAGGTGGCAAATGGTAAAACCAAGGTCGGGCCTTGCTGGAGGAGTTTGATTCAAGGCGAACTATCAAGGGGTTCCCATTATAAGCCAACCATGTAAGGAACACAAAATCAAGGAACATAACACCGGTATGACGGAAACTAGGGCGGCAAGAGTGGAACAAAACACCAGGCATAAGGCCGAGCCTTCCACCCTTTACCAAGTATATAGATGCATTAATTAAATAAGATATATTGTGATATCCCAACAAAACCATGTTCCAACATGGAACAAACTCCAACTTCACCTGCAACTAGCAACGCTATAAGAGGGGCTGAGCAAAGCGGTAACATAGCCAAACAACGGTATGCTAGGAGAAGGTGGGTTAGAGGCTTGACATGGCAATATGGGAGGCATGATATAGCAAGTGGTAGGTATCGCGGCATAGCAAAAGAGCGAACAACTAGCAAGCAAAGATAGAAGTGATTTCGAGGGTATGGTCATCGTGCCTGAGATCCCGCAAGGAAGAAGAACTAGTCCATAAAGGAGACAAACAGGCGTAGTCGAACGGATCCTCAGAACTCCAGAACGAAACCGAAGCTAACGCGAGAAGTAACCCGGAAAGAAGTAAACAACATAGTAAACAACCATCACATAATCATGGCATGATGCATAACCAAATATGATGCATGTCCGGTTTAAAGAGGCATGGCATGGCAAAATGCACAAACAATCCTACAAATTAAGTGGAGCTCAATATGCAACGAGTTGCATATTGACGGAACACCACGTGGCTTATTTAGTTCTCTCTCGTTTATGTACTCAACAATATTAAATGTTGGTTAGCATGGCAAGGGTGAAGCAAAATAAAACTACCTATCTAGGCAAGTTTGAATGAGGCCGAAACAACAAACAACAAGTCCGGAAACTCCTCATGTGCATATTTTAGGTTTGGTACTGTTCGTCCCTAAACATAATTTTAGAGTTGTTAAACATGCAAGTGATGCCACCATGTTAAACTAGGCATTTTTCCACCCCATTTACATATAAAGCTTATTAGATTTGGAGCTACGGTTAATTAGTTATGAATTAAATCATTTTAACATGGCATAGGGGCAAATTTAAACAAACAGCAATTTAATCATTTTAAACATAGATGAAAGTTGAAAATTATGAAACTAGATAAAATTCTAATCATTTTTCATATATAATTTATTTTAATCCGATGCACGGTTTGTGAGATGTTAAATGCATGAACATGTAGGGTTTTTCTATAAAAACTGATGTCTCTGGAATAAAAGACAAACTCGTAGATCTGAAAAAAATATACACTGGGCCGAATCTGGCCGGCCCAAAGTGCATAGGAGCGGGGGCTACTCACATTGGGCCTACAGGGGCGTGGCAGATCTGTGCCTCGGCCTGGTTTGGAGGCGCGCTAGGGAGCTGGGCTTGGTGGGGCGCTGGGCCTCGCGCGACGGAGGGGAGCAGCTGGGCCTGGGCGCGGTTAACACACGCAGGCGACGCGCGGTCGTTCTCCTCGCTCGAACGATGACGACCAGAAGACAAGGGGCGATGCAGGGGAAGCAAATGCGCGGAACTTGGGGACGAGCGCTCCAGCGAGGGACTTGACGAAGGTAGCGGCGAGGAGAAGAACTCCGGCGAGGACATGTGCGAGATCGGGCTACAGATCGATGGGACTTGGGTCTCAGAGCAGCGGCGCGGCAGCCATCCATGGCGTTGGGCAGGGAGGCCCACAGGCGGCGAAGACGGCAAGTGGACAAGGCGCTGCTGTGCTAGCACGGTGCGCGAGGCTGAGTCCACATGAAGGAACAGGTCAGGCACTGTACGAAGCACCAAGGGGTGGCCATGGCGTGGAGCTCCTGGCTCCTACGGGGCAGAGAGAAAAACTAAGAGAAAGAGAGAGAGAGATGCAGGGACGAAAAAGAGAGGAAAGGGAGGAGAGGCGATGAGGCCTGCTGGGAGTGGTTGCCGGGGGCAGCGAGGTCGCGAGGAGGTCGGAGGCGACAAGGGCGTGGACGAAGGAGCTCGGGCTGCAGGAGAGTCTTGTTGGTGTTGCTGTTCGTCGCCGGCGGGGAGGCATGGCTGGCTGCGCGAGAGCTCGAGGTCTGGGTTCGAACGATGGTTGGCTGGGTTTGCAAAACGAGGAGGTGGATGGAGGGTGGATTGACTGGATGGATGGATCGAGGGGATGGCTGGCTACGAGATGGATCTAGGAAGATCCCGAGGTGGAAGAGGAGTGGGTAGTTGGCTGGTGGCGGCGACGGGAGGGATGGGACAACTCTCCTCGAATTTAGGGTTGGGTCATTATTTATAGTAGATGGATTTCGGTTAGGGTTACCTCGTCCCTCCGATCGTAATCGAGCGGTCGAGAAAAATATGTTAGGAAGTCCAATTAACAAAACGGAGACGTTTTGTAGATGTTTCGGGATGATCCGGACCCAACGGTGACGACTGTCCGGGTCAGGTCCGGGACAGGTCTCGGACGCGCGCGCGAGGAGGGCCTCGGGCTGACGAGAGATCTTAGGCTAGGCCTGGCGGTGGGTAGCGGACTGTGCATATGGTCTCGATCCTGAGAGAAGAGAAGAGAGAGAGGTCCGGTGACTGCTTCCGGAGACCGAAAACGTCCGACGAAAAGACCGGCTATGCTGCCGCTATAGTTAACTGTTGGGGCGTCAAACGGACTCAGAACGTGATGAAACTTGGCAGGCGACCTACTACTATAACAACACCGCATGCCAACTTTCAACCTAATCCGAGAACATTTTTCGGCCACTTATAAAATACTATTTTGGACGTGCCGTAGGCGCGTCCAAGTCTGTCTGGGCTCAGAACGGACAACGGAAGGAACTGGGAGACCCGGGCTAATGCAAGTTTTGAAGACATGATGATGCAATGCACATGATGACATGGCAATATGCAACACTCAAGCGAATGACACGGTAACAAACAACGAATAACTGGAAGACAGCTGGCGCACTGGACTAGGGGCGTCACAAAATGGCTGGTCACCGGGATGCCCAGTCCCATGCTTTATGCAAACTAAATCAAAATAATTGCAAACAAAACTCCCCCTGGGACTCTTGTTAGTTGGAGGAACTCGTTGTTTCGAGCAAGCCATGGATTGATGCTTGTGGTGGAAGGGGGAGCATAAACTTTACCATTCTATTTAGGAACCGCCTATAATGTGTGTAGCATGGAAGATATCGCCATCTCTTGGTTGTTATGTTGACAATGAAAGTCTACCGCTCAAAATATTATTCACCTTTGTTTCAAAACCGAGCTCTGACACCTCTATAAATCCCTGCTTCCCTCTATTAAGGGCCTATCTATTTACTTTTATGCCGAGTCATCATCCTCTTATTAAAAAGAACCAGTTGGAGAGCACCGCTGTCATTTGCATTCATTATTGTTAGTTTACATTGAGTATGACTTGATTGGATCTCTTTTACCATGAATTACAATGTCTAGTCAGTCCTTGGTCTTTAAAGGTGCTCTACATTTATGTTTTGCTGTCTCAGAAAGGGCTAGCGAAATACCACCTTGCTATATCATATTATGATTGTTTTGAGAAAGTGTTGTCATCCGAGTTTTATTATTATGGCTCGCTAGTCGATTATGCTATTGATATGAGTAACTTGAGACCTATGCGTTATTGCGAATGTGGTTAGTCATAATCTTTGCTGAAAATTTGAATGCTGGCTTTACATATTTACAACAACAAGAGCAAACAGAGTTTGTAAAAGTTTTTCTTTATCACTTTCAGTTTGTCAACTGAAATGCTTGAGGACAAGCAAAGGTTTAAACTTGGGGGAGTTGATACGTCTCCAATGTATCTACTTTTCCAAACACTTTTCCCCTTGTTTTGGACTCTAACTTGCATGATTGAATGGAACTAACATGGACTGATGCTGTTTTCAGCAGAATTACCATGGTGTTATTTATGTGCAGGATCAAATGATCTCGGAATGGCCTGAAACTTCACGGAGACACTTTTGATAAAATAAGAAAAATACCTGCCAAAGATGAAGGCCAGGGGGCCCACCACCTTGCCACAAGGGTGGGGGCGTGCCTGCCCCCCTAGGGCGCGCCCCCCTACCTCGTGGGCCCCCTGTTGCGTCTCCGACTCCAAGTCCACCTCCATATATTGAGTTTCAATGAGAAAAAAATCAGAGAGAAGAAATCATCGCGTTTTACGATACGGAGCCGCCGCCAAGCCCTAAAACCTCTCGGGAGGGCTGATTTGGAGTCTGTTCGGGGCTCCGGAGAGGGGAATACGTCGCCATCATCATCAACCATCCTCCATCACCAATTTCATGATGCTCACCGCCATGCGTGAGTAATTCCATCGTAGGCTTGCTGGACGGTGATGGGTTGGATGGGATCTATCATGTAATCGAGTTAGTTTTGTTAGGGTTTGATCCGTAGTGTCCACTATGTTCTGAGATTGATGTTGCTATGACTTTGCTATGCTTAATGCTTGTCACTAGGGCCCGAATGCCATGATTTCAGATATGAACCTATTATGTTTTGATCAATATATGAGTGTTCTTGATCCTATCTTGCAAGTCTATAGTCACCTATTATGTGTTATGATCCGTTAACCCCGAAGTGACAATAATCGGGATACTTAACGGTGATGACCGTAGTTTGAGGAGTTCATGTATTCACTATGTGTTAATGCTTTGTTCCGGTTCTCTATTAATAGGAGGCCTTAATATCCCTTAGTTTTCGTAAGGACCCTACTGCCACGGGAGGGTAAGACAAAAGATGTCATGCAAGTTCTTTTCCATAAGCACATATGACTATATTCGGAATACATGCCTACATTATATCAATGAACTGGAGCTAGTTCTATGTCACCCTAGGTTATGACTGTTACATGATGAACCGCATCCGGCATAATTCTCCATCACCGATCCATTGCCTACGAGCTTTCCATATATTGTTCTTCGCTTATTTACTTTCCCATTGCTATTGCTATCATCACTACAAAATACCAAAAACATTGCTTTTACTACTGTTACCTTTTGCTACCATTATCACTACTATCATATTACTTTGCTACTAAACACTTTGCTGCAGATATTAAGTTTCCAGGTCTGGTTGAATTAACAACTCAGCCACTAATACATGAGAATATTCTTTGGCTCCCCTTGTGTCGAATCAATAAATTTGGGTTGAATACTCTACCCTCGAAAACTGTTGCGATCCCCTGTACTTGTGGGTTATCAGCCCTCGGGTCGACTCGCGTGCGTTTCAAGCTGTTCAAGTTGCCACCTCCGCCGTGTCAACCACGCTGCCGCTACAGTTTATGAGCCGCCCCCCTAGTGATGCCTCCGTTTCGCTGCTATGTTGAGCCGTCGGGGCCGCGTTGAGCCGCCTCTGCCGTGTTGAGCCGCCCGGACAATCAGGTGATATCTATCCGTTTAAGTTTATTTTATTAGCATATATTTCTTTTTATCAAAGAAAAATTACTCTGACTTGCGATGTTTTTGATGCAGGACAATTGTTCACTGCAAACCCGCGGCCTCTGCGGCCCAGTTTACATCAACGTGACGAGGCCAAGCCACCCGTCCGCGCGGTTTTTACCACGCCTGTGATCGACTCGCCCATCCGCACTGGCTTACAACGCCACGGCTGGCTCATCTGTCTGTGCCACCTCTGATGCAACGGTCGTCTTTACCATCCATCTCTCGCGGTTTGGTCTATATCAACACACCGGACCGCACCTGTCTGCATAAGTTGTTTATTGAATATGAGCGAGTCACTACTTGGGAAGCCCAGTTTTCTTCCAACAAATTGGAGGCGAATTATCATGTATTATTAGCCGCCGTCTGCACTACATGGCTCAATGGGCAGGCGCACAAGTCGCCGCCACTACAGTTTGGTTAAACTTCAAACAACCAGTTGGAAGGAACCATTGGCCAAGTTGCTGACACGTCTCATACGGGATCATTTATAAACCCGCCGCAGTCACCTCAACCTTCTGTGAATTCACATCACGCTATCAACGCCAATGCTATACACCTTCTCTTATGGTCAAATATGGAGAATCTCAAGCCAACTCCTTGAGTCATCTTGAGACTCGGGGGCTACAATGATATGACTCGGCAAAATTAGCCGGTTTCAATGAATTCAAGAACTCCGGGTCATTGAAGGGAAAAATAACCCGGCCCCGAAGATTACTGCTAGATCAATGAAAATGTAAAGGCCGTTAGAAGATTTCCGGCTCAAAATAAGGATTCTAGTTCAAAATCTAGTTCAAGGACAATCTGTCTCCCACAAAGTTTTGAAGCTTTCAAATCCGGTTTAAAGTTCCGATTCAAAAAGAATTAATCTCTCGCAAGTTCGAGTTCTCAGAAAAATTAAAGGTTTCCAAAAAGAACTTGCTGGCATGATGCGCGGTTCAAACATGGGTATCCTGCCTTACGGCTTATCTTATTATGGTCACTTGGGGGCTTCCTGCTCATCGAGCATAGCTGTCGGTACCCTCTTGATCGGCGCAATGCCAAAACTTATATGATCACTAGGGGGCTTCCTGTTAAAACATAGGTCATATTCGAACCAAAGAGAACACAGCTGTCGGTACCCTTTTGATTGGCACACTTCCAAACCCACTAGGGGGCTTCTTGATCGTATCCGAATCATAGCTCAACCCCTTTGGGTCCGACGTGGATCGTATTTGAATCAACGTCGTTAAACAACTCTCAAGGTCATTTGGGGGCTTCCTGTTCAAACATAGGTCGTATTCGAACCAAAGAGAACATAGCTATTGGCACCCTCTTGATCGGCAACGCCAAAGCCATTGGGGGCTATATGATCGTATTCGAATCTTAGCTTAACCCCTTTGGTCCGGTTTACTGATCGTATTCGAATCAGAAGCCTCAAATTTTTCTTTCTATTTGGCTTAAGTTTTTTTTGTTTTTGTCTTAAGGAATTTTGTCCAGATCTAAGTATAAGTATGGTTTAAATTTCACCTGGCTTGACTTTGGATGATAAGTCGCCAGTATATGAAAATCATAAACATTTGGAAGTTTTGGCTTCTAAAGATTGGGTTATCACCCTTACTGCACATGTATCATAAGCCAGCGTACGATTCAATATCACAGATATGATATTGTTTATACATGATTATGTTTAAGCCGGCCCTGGCTTTTGATGTTAAATCGCCAGGGCATATGTTGTTTAACCTCTATGTAGGATTTGCAAAACTATGACTTATATAAATGCTTAAGTCCAAGCTCATCATTAAAATTGATGCTTCAAAATGATCATCTATTCTAGATTTTCTCAAAGGCTATAAGCCACCGGGTTATAAAAATTCCGGCTTACAATGGAGGCGTATTAAATCGCCATCGGTCAAGAGCCACCGGGTATTTAAAACTCCGGATTTACTTGTCAACAGATAAGGTATTTGAATCTTTAAATAGCCAAACTTGGCTGGATTTTCATTATGATATTGAATGATTGAGGTTTTCAAACCGGGTTATTCAAATTTTTAATAGCCAACATGGCTGGATTTTTATTATGGTTATCAGTAACTAATATTATGATTGAGGTTTTCAAAGTCTATTTGGTGCAATGGCTATTATTTTATCAATGGATATGATTTATCCTACAATGAAATGAATAGTCCCGAGTCGTTGCACGCTTACGACCCGGCACTTGGGGGCTACATTATTCAAATTGAGATTACATCGAATATGCAAGTCCCATGTCACTGCCAGCATGCACCATGGTACTTGGGGGCTAATGCAAAGTCATTTTTGCTCAACTTATTGAAGACCCGACTCATCACATTTTAAATGAGCCGGCCCTTGGGGGCTACCAATTACTCATGTCAAAAATTCAAGGTACACAAGCCTTAATCCATTATATTGAAAGATCCACTACTCAGTTGGTAGAGTACAAAGCTCTTAACCTTGTGGACATGGGTTCAAGCCCCATGGTGGAGATTACATCATATGATGTTATTATCAATGAATCATATACAAAGTCCCAGCTCAGTAATATCTTACTGAGCCGGCCCTCAGGGGCTACACGTTGCTGCTCAAGTTTACATGATCATATTTACAAAGTCCCTGATCATTATTACATAATCACCTGGCCCTTGGGGGCCACACTGGTTGAATTTTTATGAGTCTAAGGCAATTACAAGTCCCAGGTTGCTGCACGCATGACAACCCGGCACTTGGGGGCTACAGGTGATATGCATATAAGGGAGGAATAACTTCAAATTCTCAATTTTGAGCAAATCAGGTATTATATTATTATCAGAGAAATCTGCAAAGTTTATGACCCGGCGTCATCATAAGATTAACCCGGCATCAGCAACAATCATGACCCGGAATTATCAGTTTTATAACCCCGCGATTTTGGAAATCATAGATCGGCAAGTTCTATATTTTGAAGACCAATATTTTTGTGAAGTCAGAGCATTGAAGGCCGAGTCAAATGGATTCTTTATTTACAATATTTTTTCTACAAGCAAATTGATTATGAAGCTGGTCTACTGACCCGGATTTTCTAGGAGGAAATGACAAGGATTTAAGGATGATTAGGTGTCGGCTTACAAAATATTTAACCCGGAGCACAACCTGTCAAATTTGTTCTTGTGTTTGTTTTACAGGATCAGTTTAACATGGATAAATCCAAATTAAACTGGGGGCTAATGTCGGGGATATACCCCACGGTGTAAACCGGCCGGAAGTATAACCCGGTCGGACTTGGCGGTTTATTTGAGATCCCGCCGACACTTGGCGATTCACTGGCGACCCGCCCTGACCTGGCGGTTTACAAGCAACCTGACTGGACATTATAACCCACTGGTGACCCGGCGGCGGGACAGACGAATGACAAGGCCCAAGACCCAGAGGGCCGGTTTATATTAATGGTGGGCCAGTTTAAGAGGAAAGGCGTGAAGAATATTACCTTACAAGGAGTTAAAGACCCGGACTTGTATCCGGTTTGTATTAGAAGGTAGACTAGTCATAATCCTAATAGGACCCCACATGTAACCCGCCCCTTCAACATATATAAGGAGGGGTAGGGCTCCCCAAAGAGGGACAAGCAAGAAGCAATAATCTCTAGTGCTAGACACAACTAGAGGAGAGCCGGCTTACCGGCGACTCTCTCATGAGCATAATGAGATCTAGCCACAAACAACATGTAGGGCTATTACCGGATGATGTTTCCCGGGGCCCGAAGCTGTCTAAATCCTTGTCTTATGTGTTGATCCACCTCGCGTCTCTCAATTCCGACCAACCCCTTCAAGCTACTGCATAGATGCGTTGGCCTCATGACTAAGTCCTCATACCGGCGACTCTCTCATGAGCTTAATGAGATCTAGCCACAAACAACATGTAGGGCTATTACCGGATGATGTTTCCCGGGGCCCGAAGCTGTCTAAATCCTTGTCTTATGTGTTGATCCGCCTCGCGTCTCTCAATTCCGACCAACCCCTTCAAGCTACTGCATAGATGCGTTGGCCTCACGACTAAGTCCTCATACTAGGACATCTGCCGTGACAATTCCACGACAGATCTGTTGGTGCTATTGGATAGAGGAGAGAAGGGATCTGGTGGTGCAAGAAATTGAAGATGAAAGATGAGGAAGAAGAAGGGGATCTGGTGGTGGTGGTGGACCAAAGCTACATGTAGAGTGCAAGTTGCTGGGTGGGTGTTTGCAGCAGGTGCAAGTACATGCTTGCTTTTGAGTTCAGTTGTGCTGAGAAAGGGGGCCTGGAATAACTTAGTTCATTTAGTACAACAATTAGTTTGCAAAGTTAGTTCAGTTGTGACAGGGTTTCTGTTAGTAATTTGAAAGCAATGAGGTTAAGTACAATCCAGTTAACTTTGCAAACTAAATTCAGTTAACTATAAAAATTTAGTTAATTTTGCAAACTAAATTCAGTTAACTATAAAAATTCAGTGAACTGCAAACTAAATTCAGTTAACTATAAAAATTCTGTGAACTACAAACTAAATTAAATTTGACGGAATTTGAATTAGGTAACTTTCTATCAGAATTAGTTTAACTACACTTCTAACATGAAATACATCTGTCAAGCATTTCAAAGCAAGTAGGTCAAGTAGGCTTCACATTACTGACATATTATCCAATACAACAAGCATTACAACTAAGACTTCATACCGAGCAAACAAAAGCAACCATTTTAGTATGCTTAGTTTACACACCTGCACCTACTCAATTAACAACACTTCACTTCTTCATAATTAAGGTGAAACACATCACATAAAGCACTATAACAAAACCAATCATCAGCTTTAGCAGCATCAAAATCTCTCTGCCTAATCCTAAAAGCATAGCAATTTGCTGCTTGGTAGCATACTTATTCTCACTGGAGCTACCATAATTATCTCTTCCAGCCCTACCTCTCCCAGCCATGACCCTTCCAGCTATGCCTCTGCCTGCCATTGATTCAGTCCTCTGCCTCTCAAGCTCTTCCCTCATGTCCTCAGCTGCACCAATTGCATCTACAGCAGCATCACCAACCAGACGCCTTGTTTCAACCAGATGCTGCACATATTCAAGCTCCCAGTGCCAGAAATCACAAGTGACCTGATTAATCAGTGGCAAAATTAGTTAACCATGTTAACCAACTCCACAAAATTACAGATTGAATGAATCAATGGCAACCTAGTTAACCAACTACTGTATTGCTCTAAACTACTGCATTAGTTAACCAACTAATTTTGCAACCTAAAGACCAATTTAATCAGTGCTCTGCTTCATTATTATAGTGAGTTGACACGGCATGAATCTATTGAAATGGCACCTACATGGTGGTTCACGCACTTGTAGAAGATCCATCCATCGTGCTCAACGGTGCTAGACCGGTAGAACCTCACCTGCTCGCCGCAATCCGGGCACCCGATCAGTGGTACAGCAATGAAGCAGCCACGCAGCGCTGAGCGGATGGAGCTAGAAGACGACATGAAGGAGGATACAGAGGAGACGAAGGAGGGCGTCGGCAATGGTTTTGGCGGCGGAGGGCGACGATGTCGACAATGGCTGCGGCGGCGCGGACGGGAGTTGTCTAGGGTTTAGAGGAGAGGAAGCGGAGAGCGAGAGGGGATAAGGGAGCGACTAAGTGCGGGAGGGTGCAACCGGGTGCGGTCCGACCAGGTGCGGGGCGTTTAATGGCCAGGTGTTGGCCCATTTGCAAAAAAACCCGAACTACTAGTATTAACCACCCCCACCCCCCGACCAGGTGCTGCATAGCTGGCAATGGCTGACTCGGCCAAGTCAGCAAATACGTAGCTCAATTCGTATATATGGACCAAAGTGAACCCTCTGCACAAGTACATGGAATGTAGTTCGGGTATTTTGAAGTAGTGGTACTTAAGTGTCAGCCAGCTCAAGTTTTGTGACCTACAGTGAATTTTTCTCTTAGAGATATATTACGTATATTGTTGCATTGGATTGGTTGATGGGATGGATTGATTCATGGTGTGTAGTCTCACTGAAAATGAGCTTTGATCCTGACTTTGGGGAGTTGATCAGGACTTGTACAACCCATGGTGCTCAATAAAATGAACCAATTTTTTTAAGTATCATGTGCCACTAGTAGAAAAGGGGCTTTCGTTCGGGCATGGCCAGCCCATTAGTCCCGGTTCTGCCATGAACCGGGACCAATGGATGCATTTGTCCCGGTTCGTGAGCCCAGGGGGCCGGTCGGGGCCTCGTGGGCATTGGTCCCAGTTCGTATGGACCCATTTGTCCCTGTTCCAGGCATGAACCGGGACCAATGGGCCTCGCTCCCGGCCCACAAACATAGGTCCCGGTTCTTGGCTCGAACCGGGACAGAAGGCTGGGCTTTAGTCCCGGTTCCAGCCACGAACCAGGACAAATGATCTTCCTATATATACCCCATCGCCGGCGAGCAGAGCACTCCACAGTGCTCTATTTTTTGCTGGCCGACGAGGAAGGGCATTTGGGTGCTCTAGCTCACCTCTTATGCATGTGAGGTGTTTGATGAAATGCCCGAGCCACATTAGTTAAGCTTTCTCCTCTCGAAGCTCGACCTCGGAGCTCCATTTTTTCCGAGATTTGTCTAGGTTTAGCGGTCCGTCACGCCCCGTCCTTGTCTTCACCATCGTTGATCGCCCTCGCCGATCTCGTCGCCGGCACCACCGTGGTGAGCCTCTTGTTCTTATCTTCTTTCTGAAAGAAAAAAAATCTTACATTAGATAGATACTTGTCTAATTTTCTTACTTTTGACACACATAATTATATGTAATGCACACAGATGAACCGGCAATGGATGTACAGTGACAGACACACCTCCGAGTACACTAAGGGCGTGCGTAAATTTCTCGAAGTGGCTGAGGCAAACAAGCAGAATGGTTTTATGTGTTGTCCATGCCCTGATTGTGGGAATACGAGGTCTTACTCTGACAAGAAAATCCTTCACACCCACCTGCTTTATAAAGGTTTCATGCCACACTATAATGTTTGGACGATGCATGAAGAAATAGGGGTTATGATGGAAGACAGCAAAGAAGAAGAGGACGATGACAACTATGTGCCCCTGAATATAGTGATGCTGCAAGGGGGAAGCTGAAGATCAAGAGGAAGATGAAGATCAAGAGGAACCAGACGATGTGCCCGATGATGATCTCCGTCGGGTCATTGTTGATGCAAGGGAAAAGTGCGAAAGTGAAAAGGAGAAGCTGAAGTTCGATCACATGTTAGAGGATCACAAAAAAGGGTTGTATCCCAATTGCGAAGATGGCAACACAAAGCTCGGTACCGTACAGGAATTGTTGCAGTGGAAGGCGGAGAATGTTGTGCCTGACAAAGGATTTGAGAAGCTACTGAAAATATTGAAGAAGAAGCTTCCAAAGGATAACGAATTGCCCGACAGTACATACGCAACAAACAAGGTCATATGCCCTCTAGGATTGGAGGTGGAGAAGATACATGCATTCCCTAATGACTACATCCTCTACCGCGGTGCGTACAAGGATTTGAATGCATGCCCGGTATGCGGTGCATTGCGGTATAAGATCAGACGAGATGACCCTGGTGATGTTGAGGGCGAGCCCCGCAGGAAGAGGGTTCCTACGAAGGTGCTGTGGTATGCTCCTATAATACCACGGTTGAAACGACTATTCAGAAAGAAAGAGCATGCCAAGTTTATGCGATGGCACAGTGAGGACCGTAAGAAAGACGGGAAGTTGAGAGCACCCGCTGAAAGGTCGCAGTGGAGAAAAATCGAGAGAAAGTACTGGGCTCAGTTTGCAGGTGACCCAAGGAACGTATGGTTTGGTTTAAGCGCGGATGGCATTAATCCTTTCGGGGAGCAGAGCAGCAATCACAGCACCTGGCCCGTGACTCTATGTATGTATAACCTTCCTCCTTGGATGTGCATGAAGCGGAAGTTCATTATGATGCCAATTCTCATCCAAGGCCCTAAGCAACCCGGCAACGGCATTGATGTGTACCTAAGGCCATTAGTTGAAGAACTTTTACAGCTATGGAATGGAAACAGCGTACGTGCGTGGGATGAGCACAAACAGGTGGAATTTAACCTGCATGCGTTGCTGTTTGTAACCATCAACGATTGACCCACTCTCAGTAACCTTTCAGGACAGGAAAACAAGGGATATCACGCATGCACGCACTGTTTAGCTGACACCAAAAGTATATACCTGGATAGATGCAGGAAGAATGTGTATCTGAGCCATCATTGATTTCTCCCGACCAACCATCAATGTCGAAAGAAAGGCAAGCATTTCAAAGGCGAGGCAGATCACCGGAAGAAGCCCGCCATGCGTACCGGTGATCACGTACTTCATATGGTCTCTGATTTACACGTAATATTTGGAAAGGGTCCCGGCGGACTAGCTGTTCCGAATGACGCTGAGGGACGCGCACCCATGTGGAAGAAGAAATCTATATTTTGGGACCTACCCTACTGGAAAGAGCTAGAGGTACGCTCTTCAATCGACGTGATGCACGTGACGAAGAACCTTTGTGTGAACCTGTTAGGATTCTTGGGCGTGTATGGGAAGACAAAAGATACACCTGAGGCACGGGAGGACCTGCAACGTTTGCACGAAAAAGACGGCATGCCTCCAAAGCAGTATGAAGGTCCTGCCAGCTACGCTCTTACCAAAGAAGAGAAGGAAATCTTTTTTGAATGCCTACTCAGTATGAAGGTCCCGACTGGCTTCTCGTCGAATATAAAGGGAATAATAAATATTCCAGAGAAAAAGTTCCAGAACCTAAAGTCTCATGACTGCCACGTGATTATGACGCAACTGCTTCCGGTTGCATTGAGGGGGCTTCTACCGGAAAACGTCCGATTAGCCATTGTGAAGCTATGTGCATTCCTCAATGCAATCTCTCAGAAGGTGATCGATCCAGAAATCATACCAACGCTAAGGAGTGATGTGGCGCAATGTCTTGTCAGTTTCGAGCTGGTGTTCCCACCATCCTTCTTCAATATCATGACGCACCTCCTAGTTCATCTAGTCGACGAGATTGTCATTCTGGGCCCCGTATTTCTACACAATATGTTCCCCTTTGAGAGGTTCATGGGAGTCCTAAAGAAATATGTCCGTAACCGTGCTAGGCCAGAAGGAAGCATCTCCATGGGCCATCAAACAGAGGATGTCATTGGGTTTTGTGTTGACTTCATTCCTGGCCTTAAGAAGATAGGTCTCCCTAAATCGCGGTATGATGGGAGACTGACTGGAAAAGGCACGCTAGGAGCGGACACAATAATATGCAGGGACGGGCATTCTTGGTCTCAAGCACACTACACAGTTCTACAGAACTCTACCTTGGTGACCCCGTATGTCGATGAACACAAGAACAGTCTGCGCTCCAAACACCCGGAGCAGTGTGACGACTGGATTACATGTGAACACATCATGACTTTCAGCAGTTGGTTGGAAACACGTCTCAGAAGTGACAACACTGTTTGTGATGAGCTGTACTCGTTGTCCAGGGGACCATCTTCGACTGTATTGACTTACAAAGGATACGAGATAAATGGGAATACATTTTACACGATCGCCCAAGATCAAAAGAGCACCAACCAAAACAGCGGTGTCCGCTTTGATGCAGTAACCGAGAGGGGAAAGGACACATATTATGGTTACATAGTGGACATATGGGAACTTGACTACGGACATGATTTTAAGGTCCCTTTGTTTAAGTGCAAATGGGTCAATCTGTCAGGAGGCGGGGTACAGGTAGACCCACAGTACGGAATGACAACAGTGGATCTGAACAATCTTGGGTACACTGACGAACCGTTCGTCCTAGCCAATGATGTGGCACAGGTTATCTATGTGAAGGACATGTCTACCAAACCGAGAAAAAGAAAAGATAAGGAAGCGAATACATCATACGATGAGCCAAAGCGCCACATAGTTCTTTCAGGAAAAAGGGACATCGTGGGAGTGGAGGGCAAGACAGACATGTCCGAAGATTATGAAAAGTTTCATGAAATTCCTCCCTTCAAAGTCAAGGCTGACCCAAGCATCCTGATAAACGATGAAGATTATCCATGGTTACGGCGCAATAAGCAAAGCACACAAGCGAAGAAAAAGTGAAGACTTTCTGTCCACAACTATTATGATGATACCATGCCAACTTTCAACCTTTTCCTAGTTCATTTGAAATGCATGTTGTAACAGACGAGTTTCCGTATGAAACCCTGATATCTCGAAACAGATTGTCCGTTTTGTTGAAATGCTTTGAATGTTTTGTTGAAATGCTTTGAATGTTGCACTTTATAAACCTCTAGTATTATTGAGACTAAAATTATATAGAATTTATGCAACTAAAATTATATAGAATTTTCATAAAGAACTTTTTTGTTACAAACTTTAATAGCAAAAAGAATTATCATAAAATAAATTAAATAAGTAATTAGAAACAAAATAATATAAACTTTAATAAAATATATAAGTAGAAACAAAATAAAATAAAATAAAATAAACTTTAATAACATAAATAAAATTTATGAAACTAAAATTATCAAAGTATTTTCTGTTCAAAACATTATAAGCAATCTCTAGTATTATTGAAACTAAAATTACATATAAAATTGATGCAACTAAAATTATCAAAGTATTTTCTGTTCAAAATCATTAAAAGCAAAAGGAATTTTCATAAAGAACTTTTTTTGTTAGAAACTTTAATAGCAAAATAAAATAAAATAAGTTTTTTGTTGTAAGTAGAAACAAAACAAAATAAATAAAGCAAAAAAGAAAACAAAAAAATTGGGAAAAAATAAAAAATATGCCACCTACTGGGCCTCCACGGCCTGAATACGACTAGAAACCCATCCATGGGCCAGGATTCAGGCCCGCAGAAGGCCCAGTAGGCCCATCGGGCATACCAATGACAATTAGGCCCGAAAGCCTACAATGAAGAGGAGCTCGAGAGGGGTGCGGCAGTGGGGCTTATAAACCACTATGCGCCCCTCTCAACTAGCGAGGTGGGACTAAACATTTGGGCACGGGAAGAACGAGACCTTTGGTCTCGGTTAGTGCCACCAACCGGGACTAAAGGGGTGCATTGGAACCGGTTCGTGGCACCAACCGGTACGAATGCCCCCCTTTGGTACCGGTTGGTGCCACGAACCGGGACCAAAGGTAGCCGCTTCCCGCCTTTTGGCTGCCGAAAACTGAACTTTGGTCCCGGCTGGTGACACCAACCGGGACTAAAGGGGGCATTGGTCCCGGTTTGTGCCATGAATCGGGACCAATGCCTAGTCTATACAAGCAGGACTTGTAAATTTTTCATTCAGTTGCTCATTCCCCCGCCGCGACGCCGCCAGGCTGCCCCCCTGTCTCGTCGTCGCCATCGTCGCCCCTGCCTTCGACGCGCCGCCCCGACGCCGTGCCGCCCCGGACCCATGCCGTCGTCGCCCCGCGCCACCCCTGCCCCGACACCGCCGGCCCTGCCTCCTCGTCGCCGTCGCCACGCACCCTGTGAGCGCTGCCCGCCGATCCCCTCCTCCTCCCTGTAATGGCCGCCGCCGCCGCTGTGCCCCTATATATAGATGTGGTAATTTAGTTGTATTAATTTGGATGTGTAGTTTAGATGTGTAGTTAATTTAGTTGTTGTAATTTAGTTGTATTAATTTAGATGTGTAGTTTAGATTTTGTTCATAGAATTTTTATGTTTTTTTTTCTATTGTATTTTTGTTCATAGAATTTTCTTTGTCAATTTATGTATATGTTCATATTGTGTATGTATAGGAAAATTGTGTATGATCAAAGTCATTTATGTATATGAAATAGTTAGAACAAAAAGGAGAGATAAAAGGAAAATAAGAAGAGGAAGAATAAGAAGAAGAAGAAGAAGAAGAAGAAGAAGAAGAAGAATAAGAAGAAGAGGAGAGGAAGAAGAGGAGAAATTAATAAGAAGGAGTTCTACTTCTTCTTCTTCTCCTATATTCCTTCTTCGTCTCCTCTTTTTTTTCCTTTTTTTCTTCGATCTCCTTCTCTATTCCTTTCTTATTCTCCTCTTTTTTTTCTTCTTCTTCCTCTTCTTATTTTTTTATCGGGTATGTCGTTGTCGATATACCCCCCCCCCTACCCGATAACTTTTAGTAAGTACTAGTTAGAAAGTGCTTAATTAATTAGTAGTTGAACTAGTTGATTTAATAAAACTACTTTATTTTACTATATATAGAAGTAGTTTATTTTTAGCAAGTACTACTTTATTTTATTTATAGTAAGTGCTTAGTAGTTGAACTACTTGATTTAATAAAACTAGTTTACTTTACTATAGTGGTAGTTTATTTTTAGCAAGACAATTAATAGAACTAGTTTATTTTTTAGTTAAAGCAATTATTCCCGCATCGACATCGATGATGCCTATCCCGCATCCTTGTCGTCGACTTGGCGGAGGAGGCCGGCTTGATCAGAGGGGCCATGTCCGGGACTGGGCTCCGTCGGGATGGTTTTGGGATGTGCTACCTTCTGGGGGCCGTAGGTTGGTGAGGAGCCAGCCCGTCGTTGACCCGATCCTTGTTTGGTGGTGGTCGTGTAGGCCAGTGACGGTGCCAAGGCTTCCGGACACCGCGGAGGTGGTACGTCACCGTGTCAGCGAGGAGGACGAGCACGTCCGTCGCAACATGGTTGCGTTGGACGGCAGGTTCGAAAATACCTGGCAGGTTCTTCATGGATCTCACTGGAGCGATCCCGTGATGGTTCCTTCTCTTCGGGTGTCCACCACCCGTGCCGATACCCGTCGGGCGCTATGGTTCAGCTGTACTAGCGATGTTATATGTATGATAGTATTCGAAGTGTATTAGTGATAATATTCGACGATGTACGGACGCAAGAGATGATGTAGTTTTGCTTATAATTGAATGCATCCTAATTTGAATACTACTTTATTTGGCGATTTGATTTTGCTTATTGAATGCTCAAATTGGAAAACTACTCCTACTTTGAATGCTAAAATTGGAGAGCACTATGCAAGGCGTATGCATATGATTAGTTGATAGCTTATAGGGTTTTTGTTTTCGCAGAAATCTAGGAGCCCCCCTCCATCATCCCTGCCGTCGTCCCTGTCACCGACCCCATCCGACCTCGAGGTGAGAAAAGCCAAATCCTTTTTTTAGAAAGATAATTAAACAATATTTCGGGTTAACTTTAAGTCTGTCAAGTCTCCACCATATATGAGAGGACGAAGAATCCCAACTGTTGTCGTGGGGGTTGTTTCTCCTTCTTCTCCGGGTGCTAGACCTTTGTTATGCACTAGGGGAAGAAGGAGTAACGACCATCACCGACGATCGCAAATGTCAGAGAGGAATCAGTGAGGGAGAGTTCCACCATATATATATATATATATATATATATATATATATATATGAGAGGACGAAGAATTCCGACTATTGTCGTGGGGGTCGCTTCTCCTTCGTTCCTGTGTGCTAGACATTTTGGTGTAATGCACTCGGGGACAAAGTGAGGAGCGACCATCACCGAGAGTCGAATATATACACCACATGAGCTGAGAGTTTTCAAGAAAAGACTCGACAGACCGATAGTCAACCCATGATGAATAATAATGATATAATTTAGTTTTTGTAGTACATATATTTAATTGTACAAGTTTAATCTTTGAATTATGAACGTAGGAAATGTCGTCATCAGACGACGAAAGTCTCCCGGGGGAGTGCATCTGGTGCCATGACGATCGAGGTCTGTGTGACATGCCTCACCTGGACGATGATCAGCGCTTCAACATTAAGCTCGAGGAGACCTTCGATGTTGAAACGGTACGCAACGACGACAAGTGTTTTTTCGTAATTAAGCATTACTACAAATATTTCAACGTGTAATTTTCATCTTTTACAATTCGAGTAGCTTATCCCATGTCATGCAAGGTGCTATGTCTTGGAGAGGATGGGTTTTGAAGACGATGAAAGTTTCAAAACAAAGAAAATTCATCTAAGGACTCATCATGATGTGGATTTTGAAGTAAAGCTTTACAATTCTGAGAGAGTAACTCATTTTGGTTACAAAAACTGGGAAGCACTTTGCAAGATGTATGGTTTTGATGAGGGTATGCTTGTCACCATGGATCTTGGTGATCCTGAAATCGAGCAAGACAATATGGACATTTGGGTCCTTGTTGATACGCCTCCAATTCTATCGCTATGTGAGTTTAGTTTCTCAAACATAGTTATTAGCTAATTTATATTGTTTATTTCAAAATAGTTGACAACTTATTTCCATTGACAGCTTATTTTCATTGTTCAAAGAATGTGCAGGAGATGGTAGACAAAACCCACTACACCGATGGCTCCAAATTAACTTACAAGGAGAAAAATCATCTGGTCGGATTTTGTACTGACATTGAGAATCACAATATCTACAATCAAACTCCTCAACATTATGGTCAATACGTGCCACTAGTGCATGTGTTCAACTACGGTAACTACCATGGAGATACCCTGGTAAGATTTTTTACTATTACGACATTTGTGCATCTTTGGCATACTTCTAAAACTAGTACATCATTGCTAACTATGAAGTTATTACTATGTTTTTCAATAGATAATCCCAGAGAATTGTGTGCCTCATTTGATGTATCAGAAAGGTAGCCTTAATGTTTTGAACATACAGTCAGGTCATCCTACAAATCTCAACTCTCCATACCAGATTTCTAAAAGAAGTGGAGACATGCAAATCAAAGGATGGAAAAAATGTATGGACAGTCGTAAGGAGGTTCTTGGAAGCAAAAGGAAGCGAAGCGCAAGAATTGGAGACAGGATGATCTCCATTCTCCATAATGGAGAGTCAGCGTCTATTTTGTTTTATGCCATTTTACCTTAAAGAGAGTATTTAGGTCCTACCTAATACTGATGATCATGTGCTAAGAACAATTAAGTAGGGTTGGTTCGATGACTATGAGGATGATGATCGTATGACTTGTTATTAATAACGAGTAGAAGTTGTATGATGATGATTAGTAGGACTTGTTATTATGATGATGCATGATGCGAGCATGAAGAGTTATTATATATCTGTGGGTGAAATGAACATGGATTGGATTGAAGTGAAGGCAACATGCATGTGGTGCATGTCGAAAGTAGTACAATCCAAACTTGATCAAGTTAGGATTAGAATTACTTTCGACATGCACCACATGTTGCCTCACTTCAATCTAAGTCATGTTTAGGCATAGCAGTAGCAGTAGCATGGAGATAAGAGAGGACACATCTCTCTATTAGCTAGCTATACAAACCTAAATTAACCCCCAAAACCCCAAAACTACCTCCTTTCAAAAAAACCAGCCGCTGAAATACCGACGCGTGGAAGCTTATTGGTCCCGGTTGGTGCCACCAACCAGGACTAAAGGCCCACCTGCCTGGGCTCGCCACAGCGGCCACGTGGAGGCCCATCTGTCCCGGTTCGTATAAGAACCGGGACTAAAGGCCTAGGGCATTAGTAACGACCCTTTAGTTCGGGTTCCCCAACCGGGACAGATGGGCCTTATGAACCGGGACAAATGGGCCTTTTTCTACTAGTGTGCTTATCTCCATATCGAGGTGTCTAATTAAGCATTTATTCTTTATAAATAAGCACCAGTACTTAGGCAAAAATCAGCATCCCCTCTAAGCGCCACTTACGGAACTCAAAATATTTTCAAAGATATTCATTTTCCTCAAGAGGCGGACAAGGCAGTTCATCAAATGTCCCCTAGATGTCTTGATCGGAAAGTTCGGACATTTTTGGACATACAACACGCGGGCATCAATTTTGTCCGGATCAACGAAATCCACAAACCAGAACCAAATGTAGGGAAGGTTTGTGGGCATTTGGACCTTCATCACATAGGCCTCAGAAAACATGGGCTCACATACAAAACCCTCACTACCGGAATAAGCTTATATGCCTACGGCCTTATCTATGCCTACGGCTGCCGTAGGCATAGATGGAGCTATGTCGACGGCCTAGGGAAAACCGTCGACATAGAAAAGTCGTCGGCATAGCTCCATCTATGCCTACGGCAGTCGTAGGCATAGTAAGGCCGTCGGCATACATCGATCTATGCCTACAGCAGCCATAGGCATAGTTAGGCCGTCGGCATAGAGGTGGCTCTAGTGGCCCGGGGACAGACGGCGGGCCGACGCTGTCAAATCTATGCCGACGGCTCTGACGGCGGCCGTCGGCATAGATATCATCTGTAAAGTTGTAGGCATAGTTTTCCATCTATGCCTACGGCAAGGCCGTAGGCATAGCCCCGCCACGTGGCGCCTCCTGGTAGCTCCTGGCCGAGAACTATGCCTACGGCTGTGCCGTAGGCATATATATCATCTGTTTTTTATTTTAAATTATTTTTATTTTTGAAAGTTAAAATTTGATTAATTTAAATTTAACTTATCTAAAATTAAACATACACAAATTATACATCGATTTGGGGTAGAATTTTCCGTAGATTATGAATATCCAGGTTGTTTTGTTTTTGAGTATGTTAGAAATGTGACCTCATGTACTTTTGCATATAGGTCCTTATACTTTGTTAAAATCATAAGTAATTGACATGTGGATCGATTTTGACAAATTTAATATGGTTTTTATCAAAATCTTGAAAGGATTATGTTGCTATACTATGTTTCAAATTTGAACAAACCAAAATCATGTTTGCTTCATATTTACAGAAAATACCCTTTTATTTTGACTTATTTGTTTATTTTTCATTCCTTGTCCAAAGAGACAAAATTTATATCTACATCCATTAGATTCTTTCTAGGATTATGATGGAAGGTGTAAACACTGAGCACGCGGCTCCAGAGTGTAACCCCCTTCATGGACGGTGCTGCTGCTAGCACTGGGAGGGTGGAAATGACCACGTCGAGTCAAACCGGAGGGAATCTTGTGGTGGGTTGGGCCCCAACCTTGGTCTGAAATGTTTCTATGGGCTGGCCTATCACAACCAGGTGGAAAAGTCCGTCGGGCAAAGGCCATCCGGTGAAAGTTAAAGGCCTGGATCTTAGGGTCAACGGGTAAGGGTTTGGCCGGTCGGGGGCCTTCAGGGGTAGTAATGCCAATAAACTTGCATTGTGTCTTAATATATGTATACAAGTGTGATGGAGGGTTGAAATAGCCAACAGAGCAACATGCAGCACACTTCCTTCACAAAACCGGACATGTTCTCTCTCAATAGCTAGATACTACGTCGGAGATGTTGCAATTTACAAGCTGCCTCCGGTCAGGCTCCTACAAAATTCGCTCAAACTTTTACCACAACCTACAAGGGCCATATGACGACACTGTGCGAGGTCCCGAGAATTTCCGTCATCATATGATTTTCCGTGGAGTTTAACGGCTAGGTCCGGCATGCCGCTGAGGTATATTGGCCCTCCGATGGCGGGGGATGCCCCTCCTTTGGTTGCACAAGGCCTACACATACTGCAAAGACATCATATATGATTTAATAAAACACTTCTAGACATCATTTCAGGTGATCACCATGCAGATCTGCAACTTGCCGCATTGAAATCCTACGGATGCAATAAATGTCTCAAATATTACAGGCAACCCAGAAAAATGTCATGTCCGGGCACGTGTCATGGAATGGCCCATTTGAGCACACGAAGTTTCGAGGTCAACGGAGCAACGAGCAACACTTCCTTCACAAACCGAAGAAGTTCTCTCTCGATAGCCGCATACTACCTCGGGGATGGTGTAGTTTACAAGCGGCCTTCGGTCAGGCTTCTGCGAAACGAGCTCAAACTTTTACCACACTCTACAAGGGCCATACGACGACACCGTGACAGGTCTCGAGGATTTTCGGCATCGTATGATTTTTCGTGGATTTTAATGGCTAGATCCAGCATGCCGTTGAGGTACATTCACCCTCCGGTGGCGGGGCTTGTCCCTCCTGTGGTTGCACTAGACCTACACATACCGCAAAGACATCATATATGATTTGACAAACCACTTCTGGGTATCATTTCAGGTGATCTCCATGCAGATCTATAACTTCCCGCATTAAAACCCTACAGATGCAATAAATGTCTCAAATATTGCAGGGCCCCAGAAAAATGCCATGTTCTGGCACGTGTCATGCAATGGTCCCCTTTGAGAGCATGAGAAGTTTCGAGGTCAACGGAGCAACGGGCAACACACTTCCTTCACAAAGCGGACAAGTTCACTCTCGATAGCCACATACTACCTCGGAGATGGTGTAGTTTACAAGCGGCCTTCGATCAAGCCTCTGTGAAACGAGCTCAAACTTTTACCACACTCTACAAGGGCCATACGACGACACTGTGCCAGGTCCTGAGGATTTCCGGCGTCGTATGATTTTTCGTGGATTTTAATGGCTAGATCCGGCATGCCATTGAGGTACATTCGCCCTCCGGTGGTGGGGCATGTCCCTCCTGTGGTTGCACTAGACCTACACATACCGCAAAGACATCATATATGATTTGACAAACCACTTCTGGGTATCGTTTCAGGTGGTCTCCATGCAGATCTGTAACTTCCCGCACTGAAACCCTACAGATGCAATAAATGTCTCAAATATTGCAGGCGGCCTAGAAAAATGCCATGTTCTGGCACGTGTCATGCAACCCCTTTGAGAGCACGAGAAGTTTCGAGGTCAATTAAGCAACGAGCAACACACTTCCTTCACAAAACCGGACAAGTTCTCTCTCGATAGCCACATACTACCTTGGGGTTGGTGTAGTTTACAAGCGGCCTCCGGTCAAGCTTCTGCGAAACGCGCTCAAACTTTTACCACACCCTACAAGGGCCATATGACGACACCGCGCCAGGTCCCGAGGATTTCCGGCATCGTATGATTTTTGTGGATTTCAATGGCTAGATCCGGCATGTCGCCGAGGTACATTCGCCCTTCGGTGGTGGGGCATGTCCCTCCTTTGGTTGCACTACACCTACACATGCCGTAAAGACATCATATTTGATTTGACAAAACACTTATGGACATCATTTTAGGTTACAAGCGGCCTCCGGTTAGGCTTCTCCGAAACGCGCTGAAACTTTACCACGCCCTACCGTGGTCGGCTCGGCCCGGTCGGAAAGCATGGGAAGGAGCGAGCCATTTAGGCCGATGCCCTTCTCCAAAGTTGTCAAGTGTTTACCCGGAATAAGAGGAGAAAATACAATTGCAAGAGCTTAATTCTCATTGGTGGAACCAACTATGCCATGGATTGATGACATGGCTCACATCCATCCATCCATCTCTCCACCCCACATACATCCATCTAAAGAAAAGGAGGAGGAAAAGAAAAAAAACAAGACAGAAATCCACCGCACACCTCTCCCTCTCGCTCGTCTCTCCCTCCCCCCCACGAAACCTCACCGCCGCCACCTACGCCGCTCGATTCTGGCTTGTACCGGCGGCCCTCGCCGGCGCGCAGCACAGATCCGAGCTCCCTTGCCACCGCTCTTCCCTTCCCTCCGGCCAGATCCGCCTCTCGTGTCCCCAAGAGCTCACCCACGACCCCTCCCCATTGCTAGGGTTTCGAGGGTGGCGTCCCCTCCAACTCCGGCGTGTCGCTGGCGGCTCTGCTCCGCCCTCTCTGACGCCCACCGCAAGTCCCACGGGCATCTCCCCCTCGTGGTCGGCTCTCCTGCACCTGGTGGATGCGGGGCGGACGCACGCGGCGGGTAAACTCTGGTGAGACGGTGGCTCCATCCACGGTGTGACGGAGGCTCCATCCACGGCGTGATAGCGGTGCACTACATCGGCTAAAGCACCCCCATGGTGAGACCCTCTGCACTCCTCTGTTCCCCCCTTTTCCTTGTATAATGATGCTTCACATTGCTTGATATCATTTTGGTCAATCTTCACTTCTGCCTAGCTAGCTGCTGGAGTTCTTCTAGTTGTGAAAATTTTGATAAAGAAAGTGTGTTCAGTTTATGTATGCTATAACAAATCACGTACGTGTATGCTAGCTAAAAGAAGCAAACAAGCTAGTAGCTTAATTGATCTACAAAAACTAGCTATATGTGCGTCTCTAACAATGTGTTCATCAGGCCGCTCTCTTGTATCGTTTGAGTGCACCAATTAGTTCGGCCAGCCTCTATGATTTATTCTGATAGCTTCTGGAGTGCTTCTATCTATATTTGTGAAAAATTCGACCCAACAAAAAAATGTTAATCAGTCCGCTCTCTCAAAGTTGAGTTTGGGCTGCTGCATATGAATGTTTTTTTTCTTAGTTTGGGTGCTAGGTACTTGATGGAGTTGGTGTATCCATAGATAGCATACACTTGCACATTTTTTCGAGTTCTTCTGTTGCGAATGAAAACAACCATCATGGATCTCCTCTGTTTTCAAGCAGCTTGCTTCTCCATGTATGTTTTATGCAGCATATACATCTTGCTCCTCTTTTATTAAGTAGCAATGGAAGTTGATGAAATTTAAGTGTCGTGTTGTTCTAGAGATGCAGGGAGGGGGATGCCCATGGATTGGACTGCAAGGATTGGATGCAAACCAATGCACATGAGGAGGAGAGATGCAAGCCACGCCATGACCTAAAGGTCCCTGCCGTGAACCCCTTCCCCTTCCTGTGTATAATCATGCTCAACAAATACTTGATATGATTTTGGTTGATCTTCAATTCATCCTAGCTAGCTGTTGTAGTACTTGCTTGTCTCCTTCCAAATGTTGCCCCAGTCCATTGAGTTTCTTATTTCTCCAGGTAGTACTGCTATTTTTCTGCTCTGTGATTTGGTGTGCATGGTTACAGGCTCCCAGTCTACCGCTTTTGTTGCTGTGATGTCGAGCTCTGTTTTCTTTATTATGACAAGTGCAAAATTAGTAGTGGGAAGTAAACTTTTGTTAACTACTTAACTTGTGCATATGACACTAGAGAATTTTTTGTTGCATATATGCATCCGTGTCAGATTTCCCACATCTACATGAGAAGAAACCACGCTTCTATATAGGAGAAGTTGCGCAAGATTTGAAGCGTGGCTTAAATTAGTAGGTTTGGTCTCCTGATAGATATTAGTACTTTTACGATAACCATGTTATCTCAAGGATTGTGCTTGACTATTAATTTTCGATGTCATTCCTGGCAGATTTCTTAACTCAGCGTCAGTGCATCAAAGATGGTTAGGAGGTTGAAGATATGTCGTGTGAAAGGCGCGGGGAGGCAAGGACGGGACACGCAGGACGCTGGAGTGGAGGACGAACACCGCAGCAAGGTATGTGCAGAGAACAACCACGGTCGCCAAGTCACGACTCCTCTCTTGCCTGTCCACTTCTCCTTGGCTGCCTGGTCATCATCATATCACAAATCAAAGTTTTCTTGTTGCGAATTAGAGCAGATAAATTTGATGGCTGTAACTTGCCATAATTGCAAGGTCTAATTCTATTATGTGTTGAGTTTATTGGCAAGATTTGGTCCGTTTTGATACAATTTCATTCTGGTTGCCATCTACGAGTTACTGTTGCATCACAGTAATTTATTTGGAAGCAATGATACTTGAGATTGAGACTTTCTAGGTAGGTTGTCACAAGTATTTAACTTATGATTTCAATTTGAGATACAACCGGCAATCTGGAATCAGTACTGTTGCTCAAACAATCTAGAGGGGTTATAAAATTTCTTTGCAAAGCTTGTACAGAAGCTTAAGAATATGCCTGCTACTTCTTTTTTAGGAAAATAAAATGCCTGCTACTTTGGGATATTGTGGTGTTACTAAATGACCGCTTCATAAATCATAATATGAGATGGTGTTTGGTCAACCAAACATGAAGAATATTGGAACAAAAAGACGAAGAATATTGGTCAACCAAAGGCAAATTCACTTCAGCCCAAATTCACTTGATGTTGCAATTTTTTATTTGTTATTTAAGATTATTTTAGATGGAGAGCTGGGCCAGTTTGGATGCCAATGTTGGTTTTTAGATCAGTCAATGGTTCATTGCAGCATATGTTCTCCATATAATTTGATATGCAAGGTTTTGTTGCTAAATACTACACCCTTACAATGCGAAGGGAAGCAAGAGCAGCTAGCAGTAGCAGTTATAACTGAAGTGATAATGGGCACTTTTCTTTTCTGAACAACACTTGATTTTCTCATAGTAATAGTCCTTTACTGAATTTAGTTGATACATAAATGGTTATTTACTGAACAACACTTATATGTGTGTAGGTACGATGGTGATGAAGTTTTAAAATGGTCCATTGCCCAACAAGGGCATTCTAATTTCTGGATTATACTGTAACAATATGACACCGAAATTTCAAATGGTTCACATACTATAGTTCATTTACAGGAGATTGTAACGTTTAGGCCACCATGTGTTGAGAAATTGTGCATTGAGATAAAAGATTATATAATTTATGCAAAGGCGTGTGATATATATTTGTTTCAACAAGTATGTTGATTCCGGAGAATGATATTATAAATTATTAGTATGATTGATGAACTAGGTGTTGTCACTGCTTGAAATTTCATTTTTTTGAGAAATCTATCCACATCTGGTCTTGTTTCAAATCATGTGTTTTTGTCCAAACGCTTACTTAGTGTCTGTATAAGCATTTGTAAATAGCTAGCCTTTTTGGCTAATTTTTTTTGGTTCTGGTCAGCAAGTATGCCGACGGCAATGCCGTAGGCATAGATGGCTGTTGTGATACCAGGAGCTGCCATGTGGCGTGTATGCCTACGGCAAAGCCGTCGGCATAGTTTTGCATCTATGCCACGGCTTTGCTGTAGGCATAGTCCACGACCAGGAGCAATCAGGAGCTGCCACGTGGAAGGCTATGCCGACGCAAAGCCGTAGGCATAGGTTTGCCACGTGGCAACTCCTAGTTGGTCGAACTTCGCAACGGCGCCGTTAGCCGCCGTCTCATCCATTTTTTTGCCGACGGCTATACGGAAGCCGTAGGCATAGGCTGCTATGCCGACGGCTTTAGTACGCCGACGGTCTGACAAGACTACGCTGACGTGATCTACGCCGACGGGCCTATGCCGACGGCAGCCGTAGGCATAGATCTATGCCGACGGCAAAGGACCTATGCCGACAGCCCTAGGCCGTAGGCATAGGCCGCGAGTCCGGTAGTGCCTTGCTCCAGTCTCTACGCCGCATTCATGCCGGTCAAAGCAGATGTGGCTGAGCCGAACGAGACAACATGATGTTTCCCTACATGCATTCATTCAGAGCTGACCCGCCTACCCCAGGCCCCGGCTATTATTTAAGTCGTCTAGCCGCGGATGCAAACCCTACACCGTCGCCTATCTTCTCTTTTCCTCTCCCAAAATCCGCTCCGATGGGCAAGGCAGCGTCTCGAAGTTGTTATTCACGACCTCCACGGGCTCCGCGCGCAGGGGGGTTGGGGTCGGGTGCTTCATCTCATGGCGGCTCCAACCGCGTTTTCTGGGACCATTTGCATACGACTGCTCCCTCACAGGTGAAACTAGATCCCATATCGTGTATCCTCGAACTACTAGGAGCAGCAGTTGTTGCCCATCCTCATGGAGGCCGCTGCGACGAATGAGCAATTTCCGTGGCAGATGGAGCTTCTGCTGGAGTGGTCACGCTACCACTACGGTCCTACGCCGCCATCCCTGCCGTTCCCGCATGTGAAAGAGGAGCTACCATCCCCACCACACTGTCGTCTTTGCCACAACAAGGCGACGGCTGTTTTTCTCACCTCTTCAGCAGCTCGAGAGCCAGTGGCGCCTGATTGCCTTCAGGACAGAGGAGCCGCCCTCCCTGAGTCTAGGAGCCAGTCTCGCCCCATCGTTGTGAAGCAGGAATCTCCCTTCCTGGCGGTCTCCAAGGAGCGCAGCCGCCTCGCCTACTACCTCGATGTGGCGGCGGCAACTCCTCCACAATGACAGTGGCCTCACAGGTAGGTAGCCTCTGAAGCGGCCCAATGTGTAGTGTCGTGCATCGTTCATGGGGTCGAAAGTCGCGCCGCTCTGGTCCTTGGGAACCCATCACTCTTGAAGGTCTAGACCATTCATCGGTCTGGGACCACCATGGAGATCTCCACCAACTATCGCAGTCGAATCAGCGGCCAGCTCCTCAAAGAGGGGCTGGAGAGTCCAAGTGTTGTGCCAGCCCAAAGACAACAACGGGTGGCGCGAGGTGAACTATGTAACTAACCGTCCCCTCCAGCCAGAGGTGGCCAAGCGGTTGCGCCATGAGCACGCAACAACGACTAATCACGGTTATGTAATGGCTGGCGGACCTTCCACCACTAGAAGGACGATGACAACTCACGCGGTAGCGGCGGCGTGTACGATGATGGAGTTGCCGACGGCCTCGGGAGCCATGCCTATGAGGTCACCCCCCCCCCCCCAATACCTTGCGTAGTTTTTTACTCCCTTTGTTCCTAAATATAAGTCTTTTTATACATCTGTATGTAGTCCATATTAAAACGGTAATTGCCTTTGGCTCCTAGGTGCATATGCACCCATAGTCGAAATACACATTTTGAAAAATTGAAAAATTCGGAACAAAAATCCCACATGTATATCCGGACATTTTATGTGTACATCCGTATGTAGTTCATATTGAAATCTCTAAAAAGACTTATATTTAAGAATGGAGAGAGTATAATTTTCAGTTTAAATTTTGTTGTTAGTGAAAACTTTGTTAAATATCAGCCCTTTTGATTGTACTAATATAAAAAATTAACATATATCATCCGTTAGCATGAATTTCGTCCCTTGTTTTTAAAAACCCATTTGAAATGAAACAGACATTTGGTGCCTAGGATTTGATTGGCCTCCGTCGTGTCCACCAACATTTGGTGAGGTCTATTTTGTGATCCGCATTGGAGTTGCTCTAAGTACCTTCCATTGTATATGAGGCTTTAAGTGTTTGGTGGAAAGCCACCAACTAAACTTGAATTTTCATGGAGTAATAAGAAAGGGTTACATCTAAAAGTTCTCCTGTCACTCACTGGTTACTGGTAGACAAAGATGGCATCTGAAAGGAACGTGTCATCCGCCGCAGTTCATGGCCTGCCGATTGCATTTTTGCATATACATTGCCCTACAGTTTACCAGACCTGGATTATCTTCTAGCCATGTGTGTTGTTTACTTGCTAGTAGCATGCATCTCGTTGCAACTTGCATATAGCTTGCTAGTAACATGCATCTCGCTTCTAGTAGCGTGATCTGCATCTTTGCCCGTAGCTTAATAGCGTTCAGCTCAGATCGTCAGAACCTCTCCTCAGAAGTAGTTGACTCGATCACTATTGGATGCTGATTCGAACCTAATTGACTCTCTTCCTCATGAACGGATAGTTTTTCTACACTGACCTCTCTTCTTACTGTCTTCCAAATGGAACAGTATTAAACTACACACTTGCTTATCGAAACAAATTCTTCAGCACAGGCTCCAGGCTGTGACACCGGAGGGAGTTAATTGCAGGGAACTACGACACTTCGGCACGTCGTAACGAATAAGTACCATTAGTCATTTTTTTGCCATGCAGTACCAACTCTAAGCTTAAGTGTTGCAAAACGGTCTGATAGTCACACGCGCACGACCGACCACTACACCACCCTCGGTGGCTTGTTCAAAGTACAATACTGTACTTATATTGTTATACATTTGAACAAATAAAATAAAACGAAAAAATGATGCTGCATCAGGATGCGATCCTGCCCGAAATTCTTACCGCGCGCGCACCCTAACCAACAAGCCACGCACATGCTCGAGGCATATCTTTCCCTCAATAAAAAAAAGCTCGAGGCATATCTAGTTCGGACACATCTTGACCTTTCCCTTTATTTTGTAAGTTTTTTTTATTTCTTTTATCTTTTTACAGATCTTCGTTATTACTCGGGTTTTCATTTTTTTATGTTTCTTTTATATATATTACAGGTTTAATATGCAATATTTTTTGCAAATATACACTGAACATTATTGTATAAATACACAATGTACATTTTTAGGATCACAATTAACATTATTGTATAATATATGATGAACAATTTTATTAAATACATTGAACATTTTTTAAATATATGATGAACTTTCTAAAATATATAAATTCTATATTTCTGTTTTGGATTTCTTTTATCCTTTTTCAGATCTTCATTATTCTTCGGGTTTTCATTTTTTTTCAATTGCTTTTTATATAGGTTTAGTGTGCAACATTTTTTGGTAAATACACACTGAGCATTGTTGTATAAATACACAATGAAATATATTGTTTAGTGTATGATGAACAATTTTGGTATATACATTGAGGATTTTCTAAATATAGGATGACCTTTTTATAAAATATATAAATTCAAATTATTTATGTGTTTTCTGTTTCAGATTTCTTTTATACTTTTTCAGATCTTCGGATTTTAATTTTTTTGCAAAAGGGCCCTGCCACGCGTTTAGTAATGTAATATTGTGAAGGTATTTTATCTAAAATGTACAACAATTTCGAGCCGGTGGCTGTAGACGCGTGCACCTATTTAATTAATTAGTATTTGCATTCGTCTAAAAAAACCTGGCTATGCAAATGGTTCTGCAGCCCGTTTAATGCAGACATTATAAAACATGCATGCCCTACCTAGATGTGAGTATGTCTGTGTTGTAGTGGATAGAGTGCGCTCTCGGTCCGGCTCGAGCTCATGTTCGAATCATGGCGGCCGCATCATTTTTGGTTCCATTTTATTTGTTTAAAGACGAAAGAATATAAGTCTTTAGTATCCCTTTTTAACAACTGAATGAGATTAGTGTAGTGCCTGGGAGGTGCGTCCGTAACGTGGCCGGTCGCCGGTTCGAAACCCGCCCGCGCGGCATTTCTTTTTAGTTTTCCGCAAAGGGCATGTGCGTGATTAATAATAGTGCAAGGGGCTTTTCTGCAAAAAACATATGTCACCTGACAGGTGGGGCCACTCAGTCAGATACGTGGTTAGTATGTGCTTATACAGCTGTCAGACCGTTTTGCAACATTAGAGTTGGTAATGTATGGCAAAAAAAATAACTAATGATACTGATTCGTTACGACGTGCCGAAGTATGGTACTGCCTTGCAATTAACTCCACCGAAGACCTCGATCTGCACTGCACGCTCCTCAGACCCCCACTTAGAAAAATCGGAAGGCCAAGCACATAATAATAGTGCAAGGGGCTTTTCTGCAAAAAACATATGTCACCTGACAGGTGGGGCTACTCAGTCAGATACGTGGTTAGTATGTGCTTATACAGCTGTCAGACCGTTTTGCAACATTAGAGTTAGTAATGTATGGCAAAAAAAATAACTAATGATACTGATTCGTTACGACGTGCCGAAGTATGGTACTGCCTTGCAATTAACTCCATTGAAGACCTCGATCTGCACTGCACGCTCCTCAGACCCCCACTTAGAAAAATCGGAAGGCCAAGCACATAAAATCCCCATTTGTTACCTAATTGGCAACTAATAACATGAGCCGCTTAAAAGAAGACCAGATCATAAACTAACCACATGGGTGAGCTGATTATAAAATTCCATTTGATTAAGCTCACTCGTCCATTACCGTTACGGTAGCACTGCTCGCGCGATGATCTAGACAAATGAAATGATCTACTCCACCATATATAAACTATGCTGTAGCGGGCATAGTTTAATGGTGATGATGGTCGCGCAGCCACTGGTTGGTTCATCCTTTTGTCTGACACTGTGGGTTATGGTTGGTTAATCCTTTTCATTTGTCTGACACTGTGCAGTGTGGTGAGTTCTGAATTGACTATCCGGAGAATCAATGAACGGGTACCATCTGATCCGCCCTGAGAAACGGATCAAAAGATAACATAAGCCAAACTAACTGTTGGCCTGTAGTGTAACTGAAAATAAGCAACCACATCGGCTCCTCAATACTTGTGACATCTTACCAAAAAAAATCTCTTCTTCTGTGTTCTTGTTCAGTTGAGACGGTGCCAGTGTGCTGAAATCCGCATTCAATCACGTTCATCATTTTCTCGGTTCTCATTCCTGGTTCCCATAGAAAGAAGACTATTCGATTGTTCAACAGCACACTATTCAAGTGGGGCAAAAATAGGCCAAAGAGGCAAAGAATTCTTGTGTCAGTCAAGCAGCTGTGACTGACAGGCAGAAGATGGCAGCTTGCAATCTTCTTCAGTGACATGGCGCACGTTCTGTTTAACTAACTATCCTCTAGGCGTGGAGAAGTCGAGTGGTGCAGCTAAGCTGGTGTCAAATTAACAAACTGCTTCATTAGCTAATCAAAATTTTCTTTTGAAAAGGAGGATTACCTCCGGCTACTGCATCAGTCGATGCATGTGGCCTAATTAGCTAATCGATATTATGATGGGGCTTTCATCCAAAAAAGTAACGGTGATGGATGGTAATGGTGATGTTGATGGACAAGCTGCGTGTGTGCAAGTTTAACACCAAAACGGAACACACGTGAGAGAGTGTGTCGCCAAGTCGCCAACCAAAACGGAACAAAACTGTTATTGCGAGCATATATAACAGGCCACATTTTCCTCGAGTTCTCACATCGTTGCACTCTGTATGAAAAGGCATTTGAATCGAAAGCGTTAAAGAAGCAGCCGCGCGTATAGGATGCTACTACGACCAAACACTATATACACATGCAATCACTTTCCCACAGAACTAAATTAAGAGGGGTAAAGCTGCAGATTTGTGCTAGTAGATGTTTACGTGTGTGCGCTAGCCAAATGGATGATTACCATTACATTAATCAAAGGGAAAGTATATATATGGGTGATTGCATTTGCCACTTCGCCATTTACGCATATGCTTCATGTGTTGATGGAAATATATATATTGAGCATGCATAATGTCACGCCTGTTGCGATCTTGTAAGTACCCATTGAACAAGTTGCTTGGACATATGTTTGTATGGGTCATCTTTTTTATGGAGAAGTCTCTCGTAGCTTGTTTATATCTGGCTGCGAGCTTACCACTCGGAAGCACACCAAACCAAGCCACTCCAGCAGTGCATGCATTTCAACCACAATAATGCTACTTTAGCTTTCTTTTTTCTTTTTGCGGGTGAAAATTGTATTGCTCAGGTCTCGAGTACCATCCGGGCTAGAACCAACCCAAGCCATGGTTCTACCTTCAATTGTAGCAAACTTTGCTAAGCTATCGCTAAGAGCAACTCCAACGGGCCGATCCAAACGGACGGCGTTTTTGTCCGCTTTTTGTCCGTTTGGGTCGGCTGCCCGCCCGCCGTCCGTCCTCTTTTAAATTTGGGTCGGCAGTGCGTCCAATGGGCCGACCCGCACGCACAACGCGGCGGCATGGCGCCCGCTGAGACCTCGTCGGGATATGAATTTTCTCGACGTGTCGAGCCAGCAGGCGCAGGATCTCGCGCCTCTCCCGCGGCTTTTCACCGACAAGGATCGTCGTGTCCACCCGAGGCGGCAGCGTCGCCTCGCCATCGCCCAGATGGACGTGGAAGCCATGGTGGTGTGGCGCAAACGCTTCCCGCAGGACATCGTCAATGAGCGTCAGTTCTACAATCAAAGGAGGACGGAGAGGGCGCGAGGAGGATGGAGCGAGCCGCCTATCGGGAGGACAAGCGTGCGGAAGCAGGCCGCTCAATTGAAATTGAAGCTACGAGAAACGTCGGGTTTGGACTTCGAAGACGAGCAGCATGCTGACGCCTACATTCAGACGTCGGAGGAGGACATTACCAAGTCGGAGTCGAAAAGCGAAGAGTAGTTGATCTTTTCTTTTATCTATGTACGCTAGAACTATCTATGTATCATTTTTTATCGGAAAAAATTGCCGGCGGTGTCGGCGATGAAGCAGGCGGGCGAGGGTGTGCTGTTTGATGTGAAGAGGCCAATGTAGCACCGACCAGCGGGTCCGGGGAGGAAAGAGGGCGAGCACGCGCGCATCCGTCTTGTGTCCGCGCTGATGCAAATCCGGCTCAAAAATAGGCCGGGAATTGATCGGCGGGCGTACGAAAGCGGACACACGTCCGTTTGGGTCGGCGCGTTGGGCCGACTTTTCTATCCGCGCCGATCCAAGCGGACGGCGACGGATGAAATGGGTCGTTTCATTGGAGTTGCTCTAACTTTTTTTAGTATGGTTAACATGCGTACTACAAGAATCACGAAGAGACATAAGGTGCTTGATCTTCTTAACTATAAAAGAATAAATCGATCTGTCCAATTCCCTCTCATGGATCAATTTGGCTGCAATGATAGAATTTATCTCAACAATGATTGTAGGTCACTTCTTTGATAGAAAAAGATATACCTTTCATGCATGTACACAATTTGGCTTCCAACGCTTCCCGATAAGAAAAAAGTTCTCTGCAAGATGAGAAAATAATGCTCCCTTTATTGTCATGTAGCACCATATCAGCTCCTGCTTTGCCATCCTCAGCATAAGAGCCATCGAATGTTCAACTAGTTTAACCCAACCAGCACTAGGTGGGCACCACTTTGTTGGCGCTCCTTCCACTATTATCACATGTGGGCGGACAGCAGCTAAGTCGTAAACTAAAAAGCTTTACCTTTACTAGGATCAGGAGATAACTCAACTGTTATGCCGATGAATGAATCGAGGTAACTTACCAAGAACCTTCTGGACACTTCCATAGGGGGTGATGGTTTGTGGTGAACTGCCTCATTACGAATATGCTACTTTAGCTTGTGAGAGTCTTAGTGTCCCGCACGTATCCTTTTCCATGTTTAACTAATATTTGGGTGACCTTCATTTTCCATTCTATTTGATATTTGACATGACATGGTAGACCGACATAATTCTCGTAAAAGAATATGATCTAGACAATGCTTGAAAATTAAAGATGTTATTTTATACTCCTTTCATCCCAAAATTCTTGTCTTAAATTTGTCTAGATATGAATGTATCTAATACTAAAACGTGACTTGATACATTCGTATTTAGACAAATCTAAGACAAGAATTTTGGGACGGAGGGAGTATATTTGAATGATTATTCTGGTTGAAACTAACTTTAAGTTGTCAATGGCAGCATTTGGCCAGATAGTTGTTCCCAAGAGAGGCACCAAGGCGACCGACCGTGTGGAACCCTAAACGCCTCTCGTCGCCTACCCCTCTCATTGCCGCTAAGGCGCTGCATCAGCGGCACCAAGGAGGTCCAGATCGGGGGCGGCCTACTGCGAAGGCGCTGGTGGGTTGCTGTGTGACAACTTAGGAAATGGGTGCTCGAGCGATGGTCTTCGTCAGGCGGTGCGTGACGAAGGCGTTGATGCAGTCGGCACTGGAGGGTTGTTGTGTGTCGGGGAAGAAGATTAGGGTGGAAATTTTTCGGAGGTCAAAGTTACACCATTAGAAGAGTCATGAAAAACTTTGGCCCTTTATGGGGTTGACTTGCTATTTTTAGGACATTAAATGAATTTCTAGGTATTAAATTGAGGTAAATGACTTTTAATTTTAAATACGGTGAATGACATCGGAAAATGAAACTTGGCCACGGTGTCATGGTACGATAAATAAAGGGTGTTATAAAACTTTGAGATAGTTACAGAAAAGGTGTGATGCACTTCGCTTGGATACTAAAGAGTCTCCGGTGAAGTATCGAAGTTTCAAAGGGAAAGTGTCGAATTTGAACGGAAAATCAATTTTATTTTCATAATTTTCCCTTCAAATTTTTGTTTGTTGATCAAACACCATTTCTAGTTCCATGTTCAATTTTCGGGCACCATACACGTCGTACCCCTGACGAACCTGGACTACATCGCGACGTGCATCCTGGTGAAGCCGTGGGCGCACAAGACAGGGACGCGGCTCATCACCCAGTGTGTGATGCCTGACCGCGTCGCCGCCTTCCACCAGGGAATGCTCGACATGAACTGGCCGGAGCTGACTGGCGCGGAAGAAGTGTAGTCCGGGTGCTATCTTTGGTGGTGGTTTGCTGTTGTTGTGAGTGTTAACCACTGTGGTAGGACTTTTTATTTATTTATTTTTCTTCTTCTTTTTCTTTTTTTAGAAGGTTGTGTGCATCCTCAATGTCTCATTTTGTTGGTGCGGAAGCCGGGTGTTATTAGTATCTTTGCGATAGTAATATATTATTTTGGTTGAAAAATGAGTCGATTAATTAAAAACGCCCTTTATTTCCATCAGCACTAGTGTTTTTGCCACCAACAACACCGGCCGATCTTTTGTCCAAATCGAGTGGATTTATTCGCCTAACTTGCACGCGGTCCATGCGGACCCGGTAGCTTTCGTGCATCTGTTCCTCTGTAACCAGAGGGAACACGCGCCTTCCCCTCGGAAATGTGTGACAAGTCGCCACTCAAAGTCAAGACGATCTGCAATGGAAATAAGCGGATGGACGTATATGATCCCTTCAAATGTCTCTCTCCCGCCTTTTCCTCGACAATCTTGGAGTTGTTAGGAGGACGAAGTGGTACTAGGGCACGCAATTAAGAATGTGAGCTGCTGGGCATGGTTGCAAGCAACTGGATAGAGCTAGGAAAAGCGACGCTCCACCATCTTTTGAACCCGACGGCTCGACGTAGGACCGACCTCGCCCCCGTTCTCCGAGCAGAGCAACTGCAGTAGCCATCCGACTCTCATCCTCGTCACTACCAAGAGCCACATCGCCGGACGTTAACTCCACCACCCCTATAAATACCACCCTCCCCTTCAATGGCAAGTCAAGCAACCCGCCCACACACCAAATCCAAGCAAGGAGCAGTAGCAGTCAGCTAACTGCCCGCCGATCACTTCTCTCTCCCGCCAGCTCCATTCAATTCTTGCGGCTTCGTTGCAATGGCGGCCGTGAACAAGTCCGTCGAGCGGCTGGCGCAGCGCCTGGTGGCCCCGGCCGAGCCCACGCCGGTCGGCCCGCTCCGCCTGTCCTGGCTTGATCGGTACCCCACCCAGATGGCGCTCATCGAGTCGCTGCACGTCTTCAAGCCGGCTCCTGACGGCGGCAACGACGCTGGCCCGGCAAGGACCATCGAGCGGGCTATGGCGCAGGCCCTGGTGCAGTACTACCCGCTCGCGGGACGCCTGGGGTTCACGGAGGAAGGTGGGCTGCTGCAGGTCGACTGCGGCGGCGACGGCAGCGGCGTCTGGTTCACGGAGGCCGCGGCCGCCTGCGCGCTCGAGGACGTGGAGTACCTGGAGCACCCCATGATGATCGCCAAGGACGAGTTGCTCCCGCCCACGCCCGCCGAAGAGGAGGACGAGCGCAGGCTCGTCTTGCTCGTCCAGGTCACCACCTTCGCGTGCGGCGGCTTCGTCGTCGGCTTCCGCTTTAGCCACGCCGTCTCCGACGGCCCCGGCGCCGCGCAGTTCATGGCTGCCGTCGGCGAGCTCGCCCGCAGCAGCACAGTAGAAAGCCTGGCGGTGGAGCCGCAGTGGGGCCGTGAGGCCATCCCGGACCCGGCCGGCGCCGTCGTCGGCAGCCTGCCGAGCCCCGCGGGCGCCAAGAGTCTCGAGTACCTCGCCATGGACATCTCGGCGGACTACATTGGACACTTCAAGTCCCAGTACAACACGGAGCACGCCGGCTCCTGGTGCTCGGCGTTCGAGGTGCTGGTAGCCAAGGCCTGGCAGAGCCGAACCCGCGCCGCGGGTTTCGAGCCGGACTCCACCGTCCACCTCTGCTTCGCCATGAACGCCCGGCCGCTCCTGCACGCCTCGCTTCCGCGCGCCGGCGCCGGGTTCTACGGCAACTGCTACTACATCATGCGCGTCTCGGCGCCCGCGGGCAAGGTGTCCGGCTCCTCCATCCCGGACGTGGTGAAGATCATCAAGGACGGGAAGAGGCGGATGCCGTCGGAGTTCGCGCGGTGGGCGACCGGGGAGGCCGGGACGGACGGCGGCGAGGACCCTTACCAGATCACGTCGGACTACCGGACGCTGCTTGTGTCGGACTGGACGCGGCTCGGGTTCGCCGAGGTGGACTACAGCTGGGGCCCGCCGGCACACGTCGTGCCCCTGACGAACCTGGACTACATCGCGACGTGCATCCTGGTGAAGCCGTGGGCGCACAAGCCAGGGGCACGGCTCATCACCCAGTGCGTGACGCCCGACCGTGTCGCCGCCTTCCATCAGGGAATGCTCGACATGAACTGACCGGAGCTGACTGGAGCGGAAGAAGTGGCATTACTCGTCATTATATATATATATATATATATATATATATATATATATATATATATATATATATATATATACTATATGCTTGCATTGGATTGGTTGATGGGATGGATTGATTCATGGTGTGTAGTCTCACTGAAAATGAGCTTTGATCCTGACTTTGAGGAGTTGATCAGGACTTGTACAACGCAAGGTGCTCAATAAAATGAACCAATTTTTCTTAAGTATCATGTGCTTATCTTCATATCAAGGTGTCTAATTAAGCATTTATTCTCTACAAATAAGCATTGGTACTTAAGGCAAAAATCAGCATCCCCTCTAAACATGAGTATAAGGCGGTTCACCAAATGTCCCCTGGATGCCTGGATCGGACAGTTCGGACATTTTTGCCATACATACAATGCCGAGACATCAGTTTGTCCGGATGAACGTAATCAACGAACCGGAACCAAATGTAGGAGAGGTTTGTAGGCATTCAGACCCGCGCCCTGTATGCCTCCAAAAACGTGGCTCACATACAAAACACTTGCTCTGGTCTCCGCGCTAAATTCACGTTGGTCAAAGCAAACGTGGTCGATCCTAAAGAGGCGATATGATGTTTCCCTACGCGCATTGATACAGAGCCGACCTGCCTCCCTCGGCCCCCAACTATTTAAGTCAGCTAGCCGCGGACGCAAACCCTACACCATCGCCTTTGTTCTCTTCTCCTGTCCTAAAATCCACTTCGAGGGGCAAGGCAGCGTCTCGAAGTGGTTCCCATCACCTCCACGGGCTTCGCACCGTGGGGGGGGGGGGAGGGCTTCATCTCATGGCACTGTCGACCGCGTTGTCCAGGACCATCTACATCGATTGCTCCCTCATAGGTGAAGTCGAACCTATATCCTCGGACTACTAGGAGCAGGATCAACCGCCCATCCTCACGGAGGCTGCCGCGACGAACAAGCAATTTGCGTGGCAGACGATGGAGCTTCTGTTGGAGTGGTCACACTACAACCTCGGTCCAACACCGACATCACTGCTACCCCCGCCCCCCCCCCCCCGTGTGGAAGAGGAGCCACCTTCCCCACCACGCCATCGTCTCTGCCACAACAAGGAGGTTGCGTTGTCGTTCTCGCCCCTTCGGCAATTCGGGAGCAAGTGGCGCCCGATTGCCTTCAAGGAGGAGCCGCCCTCCCCGCCCATTGCTAGTCTGGGAGCCAGTCTTGCCCCATCGCCGTGCAGAAGGAGGAATTTCCCTCCCTGGTGATCTCCAAGGTGCGCAGCCGCCTAGCCTACTACCTCGATGTGGCGTCAGCGACTCCTCCACAGTGACAATAGCCTCCCACGTGGCCTCTAAGGTGGCCCAACGTGCATCGCCGTGCATCATTCATGGCGTCAAAAGTCACGCCGCTCTGTGTCCCAACGAAGCCCTCACTCGTGGAGGTCCGGGCCATTGATTGGTCCAGGACCACCGTGGAGATCTCTGCCATCTACCATCATCGAATCAGCGACTAGCTCCTCAGAGTGGGGCTGGAGGAGTCCAAGTGCTTTGCCCATCCCAAAGGCAACAATGGGTGGCGCAAGGTGGACTCTACAACCAACCATCGCGCTGCTAGGCGGAGGTGGCCAAGCGGCTGCGCCATGAGCACGTAACAACGACTAATCAGGATTGTGTGATGGCTGGTTTGTTGGGGAAGGCGGTTGACGGTGTCCTGGACTAGGGGGTACTTACCACGTCATCTCCTGATCTGTTAGATTGGGCCGAGGACCCCCATGGCCGTATACTCATGGGCCAGTTCGGACAGCTGTCACATACAAGGAAGATTCCACAAGACTTGGCGATCGAGACAAGGACTTCTCCCCACCGGCATATTCGGCTAGGACTCTTGTTATCCTAGGCCTCTGGTGCATTATATAAACTGAGGCCAGACTAGTCGATAGATCATATACAACATACAATCATATCATAGGCTACCTTCTAGGGTTTAGCCTCTCTGATCTCGTGGTAGATCTACTCTTGTACAACCCATATCATCAATATTAATCAAGCAGGACATAGGGTTTTACCTCCATCAAGAGGGCCCGAACCTGGGTAAAATATGGTGTCCCCTGCCTCCTGTTACCATCCGCCTTAGACGCACAGTTCGGGACCCCCTACCCGAGATCCGCTGATTTTGACACCGACATTGATACTTTTATTGAGAGTTCTATTGTGTGTTCGGCAAAGGTTGATGGCTCGCGTGCAGATCAACTGTGACTTCGCCATCTTCATCACCAGCTCGACTGGTCACCTTGGTTTGACCAAGGACTGCGCCCTACCTCCGATCGTCATGTTCGGATGAGGGCCTTTATAAACATCAACTCCGATCTCTATCAAGATCATGGAGGAATCATCCAGGGAGCCCGGGGGCTCAACCTCAACATTGCCCTCGGGCAACCGTGCTATTTTTCTGGACAGCAAACTTGTGTCTGCCGCCACCGCCTCCTCAAGTGTCTTTTTAACGATCGCTTTGGTGGAATTGTGTGGAATTGAGTCTACAACAACCCTAGAAAATTTCGTCGAGTTCTGATAGAGGAATCTCTAGAAATCCATGATATACTGGAGCCCTGTCAAATCTGGATGGGAATCTAGATGAGTTTAGGGCGTGGTGTCCAGCTTCTAGCTCGAACGTCCTTTGGAAGATCCAACCGTTGATCGGCTGCGGAATTCCTATATCTACCACCTCTCAAAATTTCAGCTCGATCCGACCGTCCAAACTCCAGGAACCTTCCGATTAGTGCATCACTTTTCGGATCTGTTTTCTGCGCGAAAACGAATCCGACCCGAGTTCGTCTTTTTTATGAACGAGATTTCGGACATCCCTTTTGAAGGAATTTTTGTATGGGGTATTGTGTTTTGTTCCCGAACACATCCCACTAACTTTAAGATCTTTTAAACATGATCTTCAACATCATGCTGGTGTCAAACCAGTCCGGCAATATTGCTCCACGGCTGCCGACCTGCGCTAGACACGTCGGCACATTGTTGAGCCGAGCTCAACTTCTTTGAATCATCATCTCGGCAAGCCGAACCAGAGTCCGGCATTGCGAAGGATAAATCATCACCAACATCGCCGCCCCACGGATTACACGGAGCGGGCATATCGGCATCGCCGCATGGTCGCTTCATCAAGCCGGCATCGACCACGTCATGACCTGCATCGGCAGGGCCGCACTATTGCTTCTTCAAGCTAGTGTCCATCACGCCGACCTACTTCGACTCATCGGCTGACATCAAGGCTTCGACATCTCGGCTGGACCGGGGGCTTCGCCATCTCTTCATCAACCTACTCCGAACATTTCGGCGTCACTAGCCGACCAGCTCCGTCACGTTAGCTGGACTGAGGGCTTTGCCTCGGCGAGCCAACCTTTGCCAGCATTGCCATGCCGTCGTTTTATCGCCCATCAGGCAATGGGTGTGCGGATCGAGTCCCAATTTTGGGAATCACCTTCCTTCGAATTGCTACAACAAATAAACCAGGTGCTATTAATCCCAGTATTTTTTGCTTGTTTGGGTTCATTTTTCCCAAGGAATTATTACTCTGGTTTGTCCATCATATGTACACAGGTCTATCAAATGGTGTCCGCATTAACGACAGTCGCATGGTGGTTCGGTCAGTTTCCGTACATAGTCCGGCGAACGCCGCATCCGGAGCTTGGACCGACCTGTGAATTCAGACTTTGCCACGCCTTTACCGCATCACGCCGACGCCCTGCATCGACATTGACTTCGGCGCCAGGCCATATTTCTTTTATTACTCATGTTGCATAAATTATTTATTATGCAACAGTTTTTTTAATTATCATTATTACTATTATCTCTGGTTTGCACTATTTTTTGTGCACAAGAAAATGATCCGGGGACTTTGGCGTCACTCTATCGGTCTGCATTGACCGTGCTATGTCACCACTTCGGCGTGTCGAGCTCTCCGCTCCGCCACCTCGGGACCGGCTTGCGGGATGGAACCTTTTCCCGCATCAAGTTCGGACCGCGTTATCAATACCGAACACATTAACCAGCTTATTCGGTTCGACCAAGCATTATACTTTTTTGGAAAAAAGTTGCTTGTAAAAAAATTTCCTTGTCTAAACTTTGTTTGTGACGCATAAATTCAAATACCCAATTCATTTGGGGGCTTCCTTCATGAAGCTTTTCCTCTTGCATATGATTATACTTGTACGACTTCGTTCCTTATTCGTGTATTACGCCACAATATGCACCATATTGACTTAAGCGATTTGCAAGCTGGATTGCCTCGCTCCTGCGTTTACCCCTACGTTCCTGATTGTTCAGCTAGGGAGTAAAGGGAGCACCTCTGCGATTGTCACGATCGGGTCATCCGAGCCAGACCTCAGACTGGGTGAAGCCGAAAGCTAGCGCTCTTATAGTTTTCAATGATGGTCGGCACACAATGGAACTCATGAGTACAAAAAGTCTATTGCACAAGTCTCATAATAACAATGAGCACTGAAGAAAGGTATCTGTGGGGGTACTATTTTCTTTGAAGATGCTTCTTACACTTCGCAGTAATATAGCATAAGTTCTCTGAGCGCGCTTTGTCTGTTATAGCCTTATGGCCTGATTGCCTGGTTATTGGAAACACCGTCGATATTCTCGACAGATGGAGTACATAACACTTTTCGGTCCTTGACTGAAGAGAGAGAAGCCGACGGTCGGTTAAGACGTGTTTAAAGTTCGGTTGAACATAGATATGATATAAGTACTTCGGTACATGCAATCATTCTTTTACCCAAGTCACTTGGGGGCTCTTAAATTTATATGAGCCGTTCTTCTTCTTAGTCGTTGCAAAGTTTTATTATTATTATTATTATCTATCACTCCTTCTTTCGACACGAGCGTGTGGTCACTAGCTGGGGAGCCTAATTTCTCTCTCAAAGCCGTTAGAGTTTAGTTTGCTAAACTAGCCTAATGGGAAGTACTCCGCCCTCGGGATAGGAGGTTGAAGCCGTAGGCTGACCCGCTTGAAGTTTTGAGATAGGATGTATCATGTTAAAGCACGACAGAAGCACTTCTTTTGCTAAGGCCAATTTTCAGATTGGCACCGAACACTTGATCTTGTTCGGACGTCAAGTTTTTACTGACGTTTTTTTGGTTTTCCAAGCTTATGGCACTTTTAAACTATTTGTGTGTTTCCACACAAGTCTCGTAGTACAACGCCGGACACCTTTAGAGATTCGGCAAAAACATTCTCGGATATTGCTATACATGCATCGGATTCGAATTGTGTCTTCGGTCAATAGTTGGGTTGCCCGTCTCCTGCGCTTGCCTCCTACGTTCCGCTTTGTTCGGCTAGGTGTGCAAAGGGAGAACCACTGCGATTGTGCTTCCAGCTCACATGGTTAAGCACCTCAGTGGAGAAAGCTGAAAACTAACTGTCACAATAAGCGTAAACTGGTCAGCGATCCGATGACGGTGTTAAATGACGGGCCATTCATAACAATGGCCGAAGTGTTTACGGCTTGACCTCGACTGTCGCCGAACACTACCGGGGGCTATTAGCTGGCCTCCCAAACTAAATCCTCGATATGTTGCTCTTACATTGGAGCCGAGGTTTCATGATCATGCTTAGCATGACAACCCAAAGAAAGGAACCGATCGCGGGACTATTTTCTTTGGAAGACATTTCTTCTGTTAAACAGTAATATAACATATCTCTCTGCGTACCTTTGTTTATAAAACCGTATTGCCAGATTGCCTTGTTTGTCGTAAATCTTTGCCCTCATAAAGGCTTTATAAAGTAAGACAAATGCTGCTCGGCTACTGGCCGAGGAGGTGGAAGCCGATGGTCGGTCAACAAAGTTTTGTACAATGCGGATCCGAGCATTAAATGACGTAAAGTACTTGGATACATAGAGTCATTACACATAATTTGTGATTTTACTATGGATATCAATCCTTAATTCGGCCAACCGTGCCTGCATTAAGGCTCGGGGGCTATTGGGCTTCGGGCTTATTATTTACAAATATTAAAGGGGCACATCGATCCCCTGATCTGGTGTTGCCACCCGATCAGTGTCTCGGGGGCTACTGCTTTTCCTGTCTAATGCAGAAAATTTTATGTGCAATATAGTTTCCGAGGAGATTTTGATCCTCTGGTTGGTGGGCTGCACCCAACCTGAGTCTCAAGGACTGAGAACGCCGCTTCTAGTGTCCCGAAGTATTCTGCCGAGCTAGGACTTGATCCTCAGGCCGATATTGCAAATCAACCTGAGTCTCAGCGGCTACTGGGATCAGCGGTCTTACGTCATCCTTCAGGTGCATCTTGGGTTTTAGATTGATACCCACCTTGAGGGCTACTGGCTATATATCTCGGCAGAGAATAAATTGCACCAATCAAAAATATTGACAAAAATCGGCCCATATTCGGGGTGGTGCACCACCTCGGAAGCAGTCCGGCATAAAGCTCGGGCACTAGTGGCTGGCTCCATAGAGGGCATTTCCGGCATTAAGCTCGCTAAACTCCTTCAAACTTCTTTGAACCAAGGTGATTTACGACACCTCGGATACAGTCCGGCGTTGGAGCTCGGATACAGTCTGGCATTGGAGCTCGGATACAGTCCGACGTTGGAGCTCGGATACATAGTCCGGCGTTGGAGCTCGGATACATTCCGGCGTTAGAGCTCGGAAGCGGTCTGGGTTGGTGCTCGGCTGCAAAAGATACCTCGAATGCAGTCCGGCGTTGGAGCTCGGACGCAAGAGGACGCTGCCGCCCGGGAACAATTTCAAACCCGAGGTGTGGCATAAAAATAACAAGGCATTGATAAAGGCCGGAAACTTATAGGGGCTCCTTGGATACCCGACGTGTAAACTCGTCGAATGCATTTCGGCGATCCTCAAGATCGAAGATGAGGAGATTTGTTGAACCAGTTTTCAAGATCGACAACCGAAGATGAAGAACAGTTCGGAAGAATCGAAGAGCGTCCCTAACTTGAAGACCGGTTCAGGGGGATACTGACGGTGTCCTGGACTAGGGGGTACTCACCACGTCATCTCCCGATCTGTTATATTGGGCCGAGGACCCCCATGGCCGTATACTCATGGGCCAGTTCGGATAGCTGCCGCATATAAGGAAGATTCCACAAGACTTGGCGATCAAGACAAGGACTTCTCCCCACCGGCGTATTTGGCTAGGACTCTTGTTATCCTAGGCCTCTGGTGCATTATATAAACCGAGGTCAGGCTAGTCGATAGATCATATACAACATACAATCCTACCATAGGCTAGCTTCTAGGGTTTAGCCTCTCTGATCTCGTGGTAGATCTACTCTTGTACTACCCATATCATCAATATTAATCAAGCAGGACGTAGGGTTTTACCTCCATCAAGAGGGCCCGAACCTGGGTAAAACATGGTGTCCCCTGCCTCCTGTTACCATCCGCCTTAGACACACAGTTCGGGACCCCTACCCGAGATCCGCCAATTTTTACACCGACAGCGGTATTTAAAATTTTTTCCTACGATCACGCAAGATCTATCTAGGAGATGCATAGCAACGAGAGGGGAGAGAGTGTCCGCGTACCCCTAGACTGAAAGCGGAAGTGTTTAGTAATGTGGTTGATGTAGTCGAACGTCTTCGCGATCCAACCGATCCAAGCACCGAACGTACGGCACCTCCGTGTTCAGCACACGTTCAGCTCGATGATGTCCATCGATCTCTTGATCTAGTTGAGGACGAGGGAGAGTTCCGTCAGCACGACGGTGTGGCGACGATGATGATGAAGTTACCGGCGCAGGGCTTCGCCTAAGCACTACAACAATATGACCGAGGTGTGTAACTGTGAAGGGGGGCACCGCACACGGTTAAGAGAAACTTGTGTGTTCTAGGAGGGGAGGGGGAGGTGATACGTCTCCAACGTATCTATAATTTTTGATTGCTCCATGCTATATTATCTACTGTTTTGGACATTATTGGGCTTTATTATCCACTTTTATATTATTTTTGGTACTAACCTATTAACCGGAGGCCCAACCCAGAATTGTTGTTTTTTGCCTATTTTAGGGTTTCGAAGAAAAGGAATATCAAACGGAGTCCAAACGGAATGAAACCTCCGGGAACGTGATTTTCTCACCGAACATGATCTAGGAGACTTGGACCCTACATCAAGAAATAAAGGAGGAGGCCACGAGGTAGGGGGCGTGCTACCCCCCCAGGCGCACCCTCCACCCTTGTGGGCCCCTGTTACTCCACCGATGTACTCCTTCCTCCTATATATATACCTACGTACCCCCAAACGATCAGATACGGAGCCAAAACCCTAATTCCACCGCCGCAACTTTCTGTATCCACGAGATCCCATCTTAGGGCCTGTTGCGGAGCTCCGCCGGAGGGGGTATCCTTCCCGGAGGGCTTCTACATCAACACCATAGCCCCTCCGATGAAGTGTGAGTAGTTCACCTCAGACCTACGGGTCCATAGTTATTAGCTAGCACTAAAAAAAGACACATCCGTGACATTTTGGGCCGAACGAATTTTTTTGTCATACATATGACACTTCTATGACGATAATTGTGACAAAACCCGGTATCATCATAGATGTGGTGGGCTCCTACTTCTATGACAAAAAATCATGACAGAAAATGGGATTTTCGTCTTGGGAAGGCCGGAGACGCAGCTGCATGACATTCTTTGGGCCGTCCATGATGGAAAAAACCATGGTAGAAGCGAGGGGGAGGAAAATTTCGGGGAGTTCCCAGTTACGGTGGGAGGTCGGGGGCCGAGCGATGCGCGTTTCTCTCATACACGTATGCGCGTGTGTGCGAGGCGTTGGCTCTAACTGAACCCGAGCGAGGCGTTGGGCTCTAACTGAATCGGAGTGATTGCACTACAGGCTACGCATTACTGAACCCGATCGATCGATCGATGGCTGTTAACTGAACCCGAGCGATCGATCGATGGCTATTAACTGAACCAGATCGAGCGATTCCTTCGCTACTGCTGCTAACTGAAGCCAATCGATGGGATGAACAGTGAGCGTT